>NC_135507.1:108037293-108177293 GCF_052857255.1 Amblyomma americanum
ACGTCATGTCGACGCAGCCGGGCATGGTTGGTTCTTTTGCAGCGCTGCAGGACGTGGCCTAGGACTTCGTCCTCCAGGCACCCAGCCCTGCACTGCTTAACCACATCCCGGCAGCGTTTTGTGCGGCTCAGGCATGGAAGGGCATTGAACCGGAGCTTCATAACGTTCACGAACTCCTTCCCGCTCAGTAGCGAGGTTCCTTCGATGGACCATCGCATGGCGCCTGGGATATCCTTGGTGGGACGCAGATGGCGCCCGTCCACACTGTCATGAAGCGTTTTTGTCCAGTATGCTTTCTGCCTCTTCACGTTGACATTCAGAGCACTGGGCAGAAATCACATTGCGTCAGCACCAATGCTGGCCATCGCAATGCTTTGTTTTAATTAGACAGTCGGATTACCCCAGTCCGTGCCAATTCTGAGTTGGCTGTTTTCTGCCGGCCGAAGCAAGAACCTCGGGCACGAAGCCCCCGGAACAAGCACAGCTGTGGCTTTCCACAGGAAGGTCCCGACGCTGGTCCGGGCTCGGCCGCACCGCTTTTGACGGCGGCGAGCCTCGCCCAGTCCCGGTGCAGTGCCATTCCTGCTTCTGGACCCCAGCCCGACCGGCTCAGCCCTCAGAGCCAATCCTTTTCCCAAGGTTACGGATCCGTTTTGCCGACTTCCCTTACCTACATTGGTCTAGAGACTAGAGGCTGTTCATCTTGGAGACCTGCTGCGGATATGGCTACGGTCCGGCACGAAAATCACACTCCCTCACTCGGATTTTCAAGGGCCGACAGAAACGCACCGGACAGCGCAAGAGCCGCACTGCTCTACGGAGCCACCGTCCCTATCTCGGGGTGAACCCATTCCAGGGACTCGATCTCCTTACAGAGAAAAGAAAACTTTTCCCGGGGCTCTCATCGGCGTCTCCGAGCTGGTTTGCGTTGCCGCACTGGGCCCCGAAGGACCGATCCCCGTAGCCGGGTTCGGGACTGTTAACCCGATTCCCTTTCGGTTGCAGCGGGGCGTCTCCGACTCGACAGACAGAGCTGCACAAACGCGCCCGCTTCTGAAAGGATTTCTCTTTTCCCTAAGGACCGACTGACCCATGTTCAACTGCTGTTCACATGGAACCCTTCTCAACTTCAGTCCTCAAGGTTCTCACTTGAGTATTTGCTACTACCACCAAGATCTGCACCAGCGGCGGCTCCAGGCGGGCTCGCGCCCGACACCTTCAACGCCCATCGCTGCGGCCCTCCTACTCGTCGCGGCTTAGCACCCCCACTGTTCGTGCTACTCTGCCAGCGACGGCCGGGGATAGGCGCGACGCTAGAGCGCCATCCCTTTTCGGGGCTAGTTCCTTCGGCAGGTGAGTTGTTACACACTCCTTAGCGGATTCCGACTTCCATGGCCACCGTCCTGCTGTCTTAAGCAACCAACACCCTTCATGGGTTCCCATGAGCGTCCCGACTCGGGCGCCTTACCCCGGCGTTTGGTTCATCCCACAGCGCCAGTTCTGCTTACCAAAAGTGGCCCACTTGGCACTCTCATCGCAGCGGGAGGCCTCAACCCAGAAGGCCTCCCGTACACCCATTGAAAGTTTGAGAATATGTTGAGGACGTTTCGACCCCAATGCCTCTAATCATTCGCTTTACCAGGTGTGACTGCTCTCCCATCGAGCGCCAGCTATCCTGAGGGAAACTTCGGAGGGAACCAGCTACTAGATGGTTCGATTGGTCTTTCGCCCGGATGGGACGATCGATTTGCACGTCAGAATCGCTTCGGACCTCCACCAGAGTTTCCTCTGGCCTCGTCCTGCCCGGGCATAGTTCACCATCTTTCGGGTGCCAACGTGTGCGCTCTCGCTCCGCCCCGGCGACAAGTGAGCGCCTGGGACGGGCCGTTGCTGCGCCCGAACCCCTGTGCGGTCCGGGATCGCAACGCGGCCCGCGAAGGGCCTTCACGTTTCATTGCGCCATAGGGTTTCGAGAGACCCATTGACTCGCGCACATGTTAGACTCCTTGGTCCGTGTTTCAAGACGGGTCGGGTGGGTTACCGACCTACTCGCCGCAAACCACGATAGCGCCTCCGCGGGAGAACTCCCCGCTCGCCCGGCTTCTCGCCGCCAGCCCGCCGCCACAGGACCAACCCGGACAACGAGAGGCGACAAGCTTGCCCAGCGGGTCCTCCGCTCCGATTCCAGAGGGCGTCATCGTTCGGGCCTCCCGACAGCCGGGAGAAGCCCATGGGGCCTGGACGGGGTGACGAACTCTTCGTGCACGGCAAGGTATAACTCCCGCGAACCGTCCCCGAGGGGACGAGCAGGGCACCTCCAGAGCCGGACTCAAAGTCGTACTTTTCCCATTGACCCGCGTCCGTCGCGGCGTTCTACCGGCGGTGGAGAGTGCGCACCCCGGAGACCGCGTCCGCGCACTGGCAGCCGGAACAGCCCCCCCGAGAGGAGCCGTTTACCCGACGCCGCCAGCTCGGCAGTCGTCCGCAGTCTGAATCCCACCGCTTTCGAGCTTCGAGGGCCCACCCGTTTTACTCTAAGCGGTTTCACGTACTCTTGAACTCTCTCTTCAAAGTTCTTTTCAACTTTCCCTCACGGTACTTGTTGACTATCGGTCTCTCGGTCGTATTTAGCCTTAGATGGAGTTTACCACCCACTTAGGGCTGCACTCTCAAGCAACCCGACTCACGGGAGTCTTCGTCCCGGGCGCGCAACGGCGGAGACGGGCCTGGCACCCACTCTGGGACAAGCCCCTGTCAGGGGGACTTGCACCGTCGCAAACTCCCGGGAACGTTGCCTCCCATACACCACATTTCCCGACCGCCTGCAAGGACGGGGGATTCGGTGCTGGGCTAGGTCCCGTTTCGCTCGCAGCTACTCAGGGAATCCCTGTTGGTTTCTTTTCCTCCGCTTAGTGATATGCTTAAATTCAGCTGGTTGTTGCGCGTTGTTGCGAAGAGTTACTTTTCCGGAGCCGGCGAGCCGCGTTTCCTCTCGTACTCCGCAGCAGCCGCCGCCGTTCCCTTGGCGGCGGGCAAGCCTTTCCCTCGGCCAGCCTACCGTACATCCGAAACTTTCTCACCGACCGCACAGTGCAACTTAAAGCCGGCACGGGAGATCCTTCCATCATCTCTCCGGGAAACCGTGGCACGCCGCAAGGCGCCGTACTTTCGCCGATGCTTTTTAACGTCGCACTGATAGGCCTGCCGAAGCTACTGGCCGACATCCCCCACCTGCATCACAGAATTTATGCTGACGACCTCACACTTTGGATCACGCGCGGCAGTGACTGCCAGATTGAAGAGACTTTACAGACCGCGATCGAACGGATCGGAGATTATCTAAATACAGTTGGCCTCACGTGCTCGGCGACAAAGTCCGAGTATATCATCATTCCTTCCCCGGGACGACGCCCTTCAAAGATACTTCCGGACATCAACCTCCAGGTGCAAGGAAACCCGATTCCTCGAACAGACAACATCAGGATCCTGGGCTTGCATCTACAGGCCAACGGCAGCAACAACATCACGATCCAACGCATCGACCAGTCGGTTGTGCAGATCGGACGCCTCCTTAAGCGAATCTCCAACAAGCATCATGGCATGCGAGAGTCCAACCTCCTGCGCCTCGTTCAAGCTTTCGTCTGCTCCCGCATCACCTACTCTGGACCCTACTTACGTCTCACTCGTGCCGAAAGCGAACGGCTAGACGCATCACCTCGAAAAGCATACAAGACGGCCCTAGGTCTTCCCATGTCCACAGCTACCCATAAGCTCATGGCTCTCGGAATCTCCAATACCGTGAGCGAACTGATCGAAGCAACACTCACCGCCCAGTATGAGCGGCTCTCACTCACACACGCTGGCCGAACGGTACTGCAGCAAGTTGGGATCTCCCCGCCGAGATCGGCCCCAAGTTACGCTGAGCTTACATCGGAATATCGCCTAAATCTCCGCATTCCTCCCATTCCCAAACGGATGCACCCGGAACACCACGCCGAGAGACGGGCCGACCGGGCTCGTCAGTTCGAGAAACGCTTCAGCGGACGTCCGGACGTCACGTATACGGACGCCTCTTACCATCCATCGAGGCCAGCGATGGTGGCGGTAGCTCTAGCCCCTCACCGCAGCTGGTACACAGCCTGCAGCATTCGCAATGCAGAAACAGTCACCGCAGCTGAGGAGGTTGCCATTGCGCTCGCGCTAGCCGACCCTAATACCAAAGTCGTCATCAGTGACTCTCAACAGGCTATTCGCAATTACGATGCTGGCCGTATCTCTTGCCAGGCGTTACACATTCTACGTTCTACAGCACCCTCTTCCACATCTCGCTTACTTCTTTGGGCTCCAGCCCACGAGTCGCTCAGCGGAAACGCCCAGGCACACACTCTCGCTCGAGATCTCAGCTGCCGAGCCGAGAGTATGATCAGCCACCCTGCTTCCGCTGACACTAATATCCCACGCGCTTCTCTACTCACCACTTACACGGACATACTCCAGCACTACCGACTCCAAAGGTGCACATATCCTCCCGCGATCTAACAAGACGCGAGGCCGTCCAATGGCGCAAACTAGAAACTGGCAGCTTCCCACACCCCCTCTTATACAGCAGGATCTTTCCGGAACAGATAGCCCCCATGTGTAAACACTGCTCAACTCCGGCCACACTCATACACATGGTGTGGACTTGTACACATTACAACACAGACAACGAAAACACCCCAGAGACGTGGGAGTCTCTCCTGTGTACTTCCAAGCCAGCAGACCAACGCTGGCTTATCCAGCGCGCGGTGGAGGCCGCGGCATCCCAAAGGATCCCCGCCGACCTCCTCTAAGTCAGCGCAACCGGTCCTTTGACTGGTCCCCTGTTTTTGGGCGCAATAAAAGAGTTTACCTACCTACCGTCGCGACTCTCATGAGCCAGCGAGCCGCGTTTCCTCTCGTACTCCGGAGCAGCCGCCGCCGTTCTCTTGGCGGCGGGCCGGCCTTTCCCTCGGCCGGCCTACCGACTCGGTCGCAACTCTAACGAGAGCCAGCGAGCTGCGGTTCCTTTCGTACTTCGCAGCAACCGCCGCCGTTCCCTTGGCAGCGGGCCGGCCTTTTCCCTCGGCCAGCCTAGCGGCTACGTTCGAGTCTCTCCGACAACGAGTGTCGAAGACCGAAAGCCCACCAAATTGGTGCGTTACGCCGTTCGAACCCACGGAAGCAGTCCGTCCGACATTCCCTTGGTGACGGACCTCCGCTGGGCATAACAATTTTTGCAGAGATGCGGCATCAGAATCTCGCAACTCCGCGATTGAGGCCTTCCCCCGCTTATAAGCGGTGGCGGCGCCGGGTGTGACAAGCACAATCCGGTAATGATCCTTCCGCAGGTTCACCTACGGAAACCTTGTTACGACTTTTACTTCCTCTAAATGATCAAGTTTGGTCATCTTTCCAACAGACTGGCGCAACCGAAAGGCCGCGCCGGACATCGGTCCGAAGACCTCACTAAATCATTCAATCGGTAGTAGCGACGGGCGGTGTGTACAAACGGCAGGGACGTAATCAACGCGAGCTTATGACTCGCGCTTACTGGGAATTCCTCGTTCAAGGGGAGCAATTGCAAGCCCCTATCCCAATCACGAAAGAAGTTCCACGGGTTACCCAGTCTTTTCAGGCAGGGATAAAGGCACGCTGCTTCCTTCAGTGTAGCGCGCGTGCGGCCCCGGACATCTAAGGGCATCACAGACCTGTTATTGGTCTGTTTCGTGCGGCTAGGAGCCGCTTGTCCCTCTTAGAAGGTTGTAAGGTGCTGGGAACCCCGCACCTATTTAATAAGCTAGAGTCTCGTTCGTTATCGGAATTAACCAGACAAATCGCTCCACCAACTAAGAACGGCCATGCACCACCATCCACCGAATCAAGAAGGAGCTCTCAATCTGTCAATCCTCCCAGTGTCTGCGCCGGGTAAGTTTTCCCGTGTTGAGTCAAATTAAGCCGCAGGCTCCACTCCTGGTGGTGCCCTTCCGTCAATTCCTTTAAGTTTCAGCTTTGCAACCATACTTCCCCTCGGAAGCCAAATACTTTGGTTTCCCGGAAGCTGCCCGCCGAGTCATTTGAGTAACTCAGGCGGATCGCTGGTTGGCATCGTTTATGGTCAGAACTAGGGCGGTATCTGATCGCTTTCGAACCTCTGACTTTCGTTCTTGATCAAAGAAAACATTCTTGGCAAATGCTTTCGCAGTAGTTCGTCTTGCGACGGTCCAAGAATTTCACCTCTAGCGCCGCAATACGAATGCCCCTGTCTGTCCCTCTTAATCATTACCCCGTATTCCAAAAACCAACAGAACAGAAACGGGGTCTTGTTCTATTATTCCATGCAAGTTTATTCAGGCGACTCGCCTGCGTTGAGCACTCTAATTTTTTCAAAGTAAAAGCACAGGCCTCCTCGAGACGCACCAATGAAGGGCACCAAGAGAGGACCGGCATGATGTTCCGACCGAGCCATCGCATCGGGTAGATGCACTACTCGTCTGGAACTGAGATCAAACTACGAGCTTTTTAACCGCATCAGCTTTAGTATACGCTATTGGAGCTGGAATTACCGCGGCTGCTGGCACCAGACTTGCCCTCCAATTGATCCTCGTTAAAGGATTTAGAGTGTACTTGTCGTGCGCGGCTGGCTTGGACACATCCGGAGCCTCAAGTAATCACGTACGGAACGCCGCCTGTATGTGGACAAGAGTGCGTACGCTGTGATCCATTTCCTTTTGACTCCACATGGAACTAAAGAGTCAAGCGGACGGCGACGGAGGGGAGTTCGGGGTGCGCAGACGACACAGCTTGGCCGGGCCTCATTGTTCGCAGCCCGCTCCAAGAAGCAGCAACGAAGGCGCGTCGCCTTTCATCCCTACCGCGGCGACGCTGCCCAAGGCCATTACCCGGGCGGCGGTCGTTCAGTGTGTGGCTAGGAGGCAATTTTGAAGACGCGTTCCTCATGTTCACTGTGAGCGCTTATCAGCTCCATATGACTGCCAGGCACTTCCTGTACACGTGGGGCATCAGGAAGAATTGGGGAGCGATGGCGCCTTAAGTGGCACGGCTTTCGACAATCTGTGCGGCCCTCGCATGCTCTTTAAGCGAGTAATCATGCCGCCCCGCGGGGGAGGATGGAGTGATCCGAGAGGGGAATTGTTAGTATTCGTGACAATGACCTGTCCCCTCTCCCCAATCTTTGATTGGGCGTGTTTTACGCTCCTCTGTCTCTTTTTCAATGTGTTTTCCTCTCCCATGTGTTTTATTGGATGTGTTTTCCTTTCCCCGGTCCTTGATTGGATGCGTGCTTGTGTTTTGACCTAATTGGTTGGTGTCCCCACTGAGGGCGGGGACTTAGGGATTAAAAGAAGACGTTTTGGTGGGACCGGGGGTTGATTTCGTCTGGTCACTCTGCGGATCAATCACTATGTACATAGTTGTTCTCCTTGTTGTACCTTCCGTTCTGTTTTAACTATTTTATGTGTGATTAAACAGTTTACTTCCTGAAGTTCCACGAGTAATGTGACTGAGCAAGTTTAGAACCTCAAGACGTCGGCATCCAACAACTTCTACCTTTCCCCTTCGGACTGACATCAAAGAAGAGAAAGGGGTAAAAGGAACTCAACTGGCGCAGTCGACAGGATTGCGACGTCTTCCTACTCGAGGCAACTGAAGGAGGGCGGAAGTACAAGGCGGCGGACGAGCTATAGCGTGGCACGTCCAGAGGAGAAGATTTCAAGAGTGACAGCTGGTCAACGCCGACGTGACGCTGAAGGTCCAAGTCAGCGGGCAGCTGAAGGAACCAGGTGACCAGAGTCAAGGAGGGCGCTGTTGATCAGGAGGAGCCGACGACGACGCGGATCAAGGAGACGAGTTCCAACCGGGACCGTGCGGCGCAGCGACCAACTTCCGGGCCAGTCTTCCATGCTGGGGCACCGGCAGCCTCGTAAAGCGGAGCTTCGGTAGCCAGGCGAGTACCTTTCTGTTTCTGTCGGGCTTGTGCTTATGCCAAAGCCTTGGGTTTTGAGAAGTGACAGTGTTAAACAGAAGGAGATGGAGAACGGGGCAGGAAACGGAGAGTTGGCAGCCGCGGGTCAGGCAAATGAGGGTCCGACGTACCCTCTGACAGCGCGCCGGTGCAACAAATGACCGAGTTGCAAGTGCAATTACGAATTGCTGAACTAGCGGTGGAAAAGGAGTGGTTGGCTTTGGAAAATACAAGGCTGAATCTTAAGCAGAGCGGAACAGCGGGTGGGCTTGGTGAGAGCGCGGGAGCGAGCGGAAGAATGGACGAGGACAGAAGGTTGAAATTTGCCAACCTTATGAAAGGCGTCCTCACGCCGATGCCGCTTCAAGAACCCCTGGTTCCGGGGTGGTTCGAGGATGTAGAGGCCACGTTGGGGTCATACGAAGCTCCAACCCAGTGGTGGGCTGGACTAGTTTTGCCACACCTAAGCGAGAGGGCACGCATGCTACTCACGCGGTTGTCCGCAGAGGAAAGGAGCGAGTACGCACTCCTGAAAGCTAAAGTGTTAGACGGCTTGAGGCTCACTGCCGCCGAATACAAGCGTCTTTACTCATCCGCGAACAAAAACCCAAATGAGACGTGGGAGCAGTTTGCGGTACGCCTGCAGAACTACCTGGAATACTATTTAAACAGCTGTCAGGTAACTTCGTTAGAGGAGTTCAAACTGCTAGCCGTCGCGGACCGACTAAAGGAAGCCCTCAGTGCAGAGGCGAGAGCGCACGTTGCTCTAAATGATAAGCCAGGGTTCCTAAAACCTAGTGAGATTGTCACGCTGGCAGAAAACCACGACGAAAGCCGAAGATATAAGGTCGGGAAAGCAGCGAGCGCGGCGGTGGCGACGAACGAGGCAGTCGAGGTAACACAGCGCGACGGAACCCAGTCCCGACCAAACAACACGCGGCCCCGGGGACGTGGACAGTGTTTCCATTGCCACGGGCATGGGCACATCGCAAGATTTTGCCCGAAAAGACAAACCGCGGAAAAGCCAGACATGGGGGGCGGACGCGCAGACCAGAAATCAGTAATCGCCCGAATATCGGTCCCCTTGCATGACAGGGAGACAGTGCACGGCTCAGTGGAAAGGCAGCCCGCGGAGGAGAAGGTCAGCGCCGGAGAGGTGACTTTGTTGAGTAGCGGGAACGCTATAAGTGCGCGCATTGACTCAGGGGTCGACATCACGGTCATCCGCAGGTCGCTCGTGCCGCGATATGAATGCGCGGGGGCAACAATAAAACTCACCGGGGCTTTCGGAAAGCAGGTTGTCGCGGAGCTGGCGTACGTTCCCCTAGTAACAACTCAGGGAGCACCCCGAGTATCATTTGATCCGTCGGAGCGGGGCATACTGTGTGCAGTCACAGACGAGCTTATAACTGGGATAGGCGCGTTAATCACTCCCGAAGACTATGAGCAGCTTCTGAGCGATCGTGTCCATGCGCAAGAACAGGGAGAAGCCGAGGGTTCTGACGAAGAAATCGAAGAGCGGGAGAAGCGGGTTGACGAGGTTCTAGCGGGCGCGGTAGCAGCAGATTGCAGCGAAGGGGAAACCGCGGTGGCACAGACGACGCGGCAACGGTTTCGCGAGGCGCAGATTGGAGACGAATCACTCCAGGAAGCGTGGGCTCAGGCTAGAGAGGGAACACACGGCATGGCGGTCCGGGACGAGCTTTTGTTCCACCAGGAGCCTGTTGCTGGGCATCCATGTACTCAGCTTGTCCTCCCAACCGAGCGACGCGCAGAGGTGTTAAAAATGGCGCACGACTCAGTGTGGGCAGGTCATCTCGGCGAGCGGAAGACGCTTCAGCGGATAAAGGCTTCATTCTTCTGGCCCGGGGTCACACGCGACGTGAAGCAGTACTGCCGCTCATGTCACTCATGTCAGGTGAAGTCGCGTGCACGCACAGCAGATCGAGTGCCGATCGCGCCGATCGCTAGACCAGAGGCCGCATTCCAAGTGGTAAACATCGACTGCATAGGACCGATAGAACCACCGTCAGCTCGAGGGCACCGCTATGCACTTTGTGTAGTGGACATGAACACGCGTTGGCCCGAAGTCGTGTGTTTAAAAGCGCTGACCGCTAAGGCCACGTGTGACGCTCTTCTGCAAGTATTCGCGCGCCTGGGAGTCCCTGAAACAGTGTGCTGTGACCAGGGCACAAATTTTACCGCAAAGCTTACACAAGAGCTTCTCAGAAAATTGGGCGCCTCTCCGAGGTTTTCCACGCCGGACCACCCTCAAAGCAACGGTCTGGTCGAGCGCTGGAATGGAACATTCAAATCCATGCTATTCCAGATTATTCAGGAGCACGGACGTGACTGGGATAGGCTTGTGCCATTCTTGCTCTGGGCTTACAGAGAGGTCCCTAATGAGACGACCGGGCAGTCGCCGTTTGAGTTAATGTATGGCAGAATACCGACCGGACCGCTATCCATTCTACAAAAAACTTGGACGGGAGACTGGGCAGTACCAGATTCTTTGGCAACGCCGGCGGCAGAGTACCTGTCAGCTTTGCGCGAGAAGCTGGCCGAGGCAAACGCAAAGGCTAGTAACAACAGCACGGTAGCGCAACGCAGGTACACTGGACAATACAACTTGCGCGCTGTCGATAAACACTTCACAGATGGGCAGCAGGTGTTGTTGCTTGAAAGGGATGGCGAGGGAAAGTTGATGTCCAAGTGGACGGGGCCTGTGACGGTAATGCGGAAGACGCGCCCGTACAGTTATCTGATCAAGCTCGACAATGGCGCATGTCGGACTGTCCACGCAAACAAGCTCAGAGCATACCACGCACGGGTGAATGTAGTAGGGGTGATATTCGAGGGCGACGCGGAGTTCGGCGACGTGCCCACGTTCCCCATGCGCTCAGTGCCAGGCGACGCGCTGCCGCCGGGTGCTCTCGAACATTTGAACGAAGCGCAGCGCCGAGATCTAGAGGCACTGATCGAGGAGAATGGCCAGGTTTTCAGCAGTAGGCCCGGCAAATGCACGCTAGGAGCGCACAAAATCGTGCTAAAGGAGGGTGCTCAGCCACGGGCTGGCCATGCGTACAAGGTCCCGATGGCGTATCGGAAGGAAGTGGAGAGGCAAGTAGATGAGCTCCTGGAGTGGGGACTAATATATCCCGTTGAGAGTCCTCATGCTCACCCAGTGGTTTGCGTCGCTAAAAAAGATGGGGGGCTGCGCCTGTGCTGCGATTATCGGAAGTTGAATGCGATAACCGAGCAGGACGCCTTCCCGATGAGCCTACCGTCCGAGCTGCTCTTCCGAGTAGCGAAGGCCAACTTCATCAGCCTAATAGACATGCTGAGAGGCTATTGGCAAATATCCCTTGACGAGCAGGCACAGGCCCTCACGGCATTCGTCACTCCGGTGGGGCAGTACGCATGGAGGGTCATGCCCTTCGGCCTTCGAAATGCGAGTTCGACATTTCAGAGGGTCATAAACCAGGTACTAGCACCGCACCGCGAGTACGCATGCGCCTACATAGATGACCTCGCGATTTATTCAGACACCTGGGAGGAGCATTTGAGGCACGTTCGGGCGGTGCTCGCTTCGATCGCAGCCGCCGGGTTCACCGTGAACGCAGGCAAATGTCATTTCGCGAGACGAGAAGTCGAATTTTTGGGCCATGTGGTTGGGTCGGGGAAGCACAGCGCTAATCCAGGAAAGGTCAAGGCAATAGACGAGATGCCGAGGCCCCAAACAAAGAAGGAGCTCAGAAGCTTTCTGGGCTTAGCTAACTATTACCGACAATATGTCCCCGACTATTCTCGCGTCGTGCTCCCACTGACGAGCTTAACTAACAGGCGGACACCGCAGCGGCTCCCATGGGATGACGAGGCGCAAAAAGCTTTTGATGAGGTGAAAGCTTGCTTGAAGAGCGCATCCTCACTTCATGCGCCTGACCCAAGTAAGGAGTTCGTGCTCGCAACCGATGCTTCGGACTACGCGGTGGGTGCCTGCCTTGCCCAGTGCGATGACGAGGGCCGCGAGCAGCCTATCGCTTTTCTGAGCAAAAAGCTAAGCCCGGCTCAGACCCGCTGGGCGACTATCGAGAAGGAGGCTTATGCCATCATTTGGGCATTAGGGCGACTTGAAGTCTGGTTGTGTGGCGCACAAATTAGGGTCATAACGGACCATAACCCGCTCAAATATTTGACTCTGAGTAGTCCGCACAGCGCCAAGTTGACACGCTGGGCACTCGCTCTGCAGAGATTCGATATCCGGGTCGAGCACAAAAAGGGGGAGCAAAACGCTAATGCCGATGCAATGTCGCGACTCGTAGCTGCCAACTAGAGGCGTGGGGGTATCCGGGGCCTGGAGTTATGTCATGTATGGAGGTGTACCCTGAGGCTTTGGCAACGCATATGGTTCGGCAGCGGCAGATGGTGCTTCTTCGGCTCCGGGCCCGCGGCACGTTGGTCTGTTTCGGTTTTCTGTGTGTGCCTCATTCCAAGATGTTATGCAGCACACTTGGTGGGGAGGTGTCGTGCGCGGCTGGCTTGGACACATCCGGAGCCTCAAGTAATCACGTACGGAACGCCGCCTGTATGTGGACAAAAGTGCGTACGCTGTGATCCATTTCCTTTTGACTCCACATGGAACTAACGAGTCAAGCGGACGGCGACGGAGGGGAGTTCGGGGTGCGCAGACGACCCAGCTTGGCCGGGCCCCATTGTTCGCAGCCCGCTCCGAGAAGCAGCAACGAAGGCGCGTCGCCTTTCATCCCTACCGCGGCGACGCTGCCCAAGGCCATTACCCGGGCGGCGGTCGTTCAGTGTGTGGCTAGGAGGCAATTTTGAAGACGCGTTCCTCATGTTCACTGTGAGCGCTTATCAGCTCCATATGACTGTTAGGCACTTCCTGTACACGTGGGGCATCAGGAAGAATTGGGGAGCGATGGCGCCTTAAGTGGCACGGCTTTCGACAATCTGTGCGGCCCTCGCATGCTCTTTAAGCGAGTAATCATGCCGCCCCGCGGGGGAGGATGGAGTGATCCGAGAGGGGAATTGTTAGTATTCGTGACAATGACCTGTCCCCTCTCCCCAATCTTTGATTGGGCGTGTTTTACGCTCCTCTGTCTCTTTTTCAATGTGTTTTCCTCTCCCATGTGTTTTATTGGATGTGTTTTCCTTTCCCCGGTCCTTGATTGGATGCGTGCTTGTGTTTTGACCTAATTGGTTGGTGTCCCCACTGAGGGCGGGGACTTAGGGATTAAAAGAAGACGTTTTGGTGGGACCGGGGGTTGATTTCGTCTGGTCACTCTGCGGATCAATCACTATGTACATAGTTGTTCTCCTTGTTGTACCTTCCGTTCTGTTTTAACTATTTTATGTGTGATTAAACAGTTTACTTCCTGAAGTTCCACGAGTAATGTGACTGAGCAAGTTTAGAACCTCAAGACGTCGGCATCCAACAACTTCTACCTTTCCCCTTCGGGCTGACATCAAAGAAGAGAAAGGGGTAAAAGGAACTCAACTGTACTCATTTCAATTACGGGGCCTCAAAAGAGTCCCGTATTGTTATTTTTCGTCACTACCTCCCCATGCCGGGAGTGGGTAATTTGCGCGCCTGCTGCCTTCCTTGGATGTGGTAGCCGTATCTCAGGCTCCCTCTCCGGAATCGAACCCTGATTCTCCGTTACCCGTAACAACCATGGTAGGCAAGTAACCTACCATCGAAAGTTGATAAGGCAGACACTTGAAAGAAACGTCGCCGGCTCATGGCCATGCGATCAGCACAAAGTTATCCAGAGTCACCACAGAGTACGGGCAGAACCCGATGGGTCTTGGTCTAATAAAAGCGCCCGTCAGCCAAAGGCCTTCAGGCTCAATGCATGTATTAGCTCTAGAATTGCCACAGTTGTCCAAGTAGAAAGAAACGATCTAAGGAACCATAACTGATTTAATGAGCCATTCGCGGTTTCGCCTTATTTCGGCATGTACTTAGACATGCATGGCTTAATCTTTGAGACAAGCATATGATTACTGGCAGGATCAACCAGGTAGATGCATAGGCAAACCCTTGTCGCTCCTCAAGGGAGCCCTGTCGCGGCCGATGGGGGCCCCTCTCACCCCTCGGCGCGCGACGCGCATCTTTTTCGCGGCAGCTCTCGCTGCCCGTGCATCGTTCGAGCTCGCTGCGGCATCCGACCCGAAGGCCGGGTTATCACCGCGCGGCAAGAGAGCACGCGCCCTTAGGCAAAGCATTTGTAACGCGCCCACCAGTGCGCACGCGGCCGCTAGGGCCGCGGCGTTCAGGCACTGGACGGCGCTTGCTGCGTAGCCGAGACAGCCTAGCCGCCAGACGACGGGACACGCCCGCGTCTTCGGCGCAGTCGCACGGAATCGAGTCCGGGTAGCACGGAACACACTTCGTAACACGTGGGAACAGCGTCGTCCGACAACCAGCCCCTATCGCAGACGCGGATGAGGCTGCAGACGAATGCCGTGGGGTCCACGGGACGGGGACACGCTGGGCACGAGGCCGCATATCAAGACCCGTACGGCGCGCGCGCGCTCGGGCGCACGCCACCAACAGCGCCACAAGGACCCCCATATAGTAGCAGCGATAAGTACCCAGACCTCCGTGGGTTGGTAAGTGGCCGTACTCGTGCCGATCTCGCCGTAAATTTGGCGCAAATCGTGCGCGCCCATCGGGCGGCATCGCGGCGCCCATCGCGAGCCGAACTCGTGGACTGTGCCGTGGCGCTTGGCGCCGTGCTCGAGGCGCCTTCGCCGCAAGAGCCGCGCAAATCGTGCGGCACCCATCGGCGGCATCGCGGCGCGCGCGTTTCGCGGCGCCCCGCGCGAGCCGAACTCGTGGACTTTGCCGTGGCGCTATCGGCCCCTCTGTCGGTACCGCGGTTCCTGGCCAAATCGGACCTGGCCAAATCGCGGGCGCGGCAGCGCGGCCGGCATCGCGGCGCACCACACGAGCCGTACTCGTGGACTTTGCCGCCGCGCTAAACGCCGTACTCGAGGCGTTTTCGGATCAAGTGTCGCACAAATCGTGCGCGAACTAGTGCAAATGCCATGGGCCGAGGTCGCCAAATGCACAAATGCGCCTCCGGGGCGTCGAGAGGCGCGTTTCGCCTTCCCGAGCCAGACAGCCTAACGCCCGTATCTTCGGATAGATATAAAGCACAGAGGCGAAGAGGGTGGCAAAAGCTTCGCGCTTTCGCGCCAAGTAAGCCGATGCCAAATTCGCACGCCTCCGCGGCCTGGTACGGCCGCCAAAAATTCCCGAACGTTACCGGGGCGAGGAAAACTTTGTGCAGGGGCGAGCGCTTATCGCTTGTATCTTTTGATGGTGCAAGAAGAGAAAGGCGAATGTGGCACCAAACGATTTGCCGCTCCGAGACCTATCCTGCGATGGGAAAGTCGTGCGCCTCCGATTTGCGGGAGAGCGGCAAAAACTTGAAAACTCTATCCCGTCCGCCCCAGGCGAAACCACCTAAACGCCTCTATCTTCGGCTAGTGAAGAAGCAGACGGACGAGTCTGAGTTTGAATTTATTTCCAAAAACAAGGAGATACAATTGTTGTGAGAGATACAAGGGGAAAAAGCTTCTCAGGGGCAGCTTGACCGACCACAGTGCCGTTACAGAGGCTGCAGCAGTGCGGAAGTGAAGGCTTATAAATGAACCAGGGCTAAAACAAATGCAAAACAAGAAACCCAAAAAGATACAATTGCAACAGTAAAAGAAAAAGAAAACGCCATACACCGCTTATTACAGAAAGACATAGAGGCGCACAAAAATATCTCAGGCAGGTTTCTCAAAAAACAAAACAAAAAGAAGTGAGCACGTCGATGTCACATCGAGTAATGTCATTTAGTGACTTCGGCAACCTGTAGCTTGACATTTGTTGACCACAATTAGTTCGCTTGCGAGAAACACACCAAGTCTCCGGATGCTGGAGTAGTGTAGGGGGCAACGCGTATTTTTTTAGATTTTCTTTTTTTTTATTCACGAAATTCCTACAACACAGTGCCTTGGTGCAGAGGGCAGACGAACGGCGAAAATCAATCCGCCTGACTGGGCCCTATGCACCACTCGAACGCAACAGCAAGGAGCACTTATATACACACACAGATACACGTTATAATGATCACAATGTTTGTAGAGCACAACTTTCAAGTATAAACGTTCATTCCATTCTTATTACTCAGAAAACACGTCTAAAAAATCACAGAAAAGTATAGTGCAAGAGAAGACAAATCAAACATAACTATAGAAACTGAATGCGTGCCTAGAAAAAAAAAACAAAAAAATATCAGAACAGAGCATTGCAAGAGCCGAGACAGATGCTACATATGTGTAGAAACTAACTGTGTACCTGCCAAGAAAATTAAAACAAATGTGCGAAAGATGTAAGCAGGAAAAATAAAATAAAAAACCAGTGCATTTCCCAGGAAGTGACTTTTCGCTTGCTTACGAAAAGCAGACAGGGAAAGATGAATTAAATCGGGATGGGTTCCAGTTCAAATGCTGCGTAGCATAGTTGGTTCTGTTTCTTGGTTTCTGTATATTTGTCCGTCTAAACCCATATCGTTCGTGAATTTAGAAAAAAAAAACATTGTTGTCGATTGGCTACGAGTTCCAAGAATGCCGCCTGACACGGTCGCTGGTAGTGTAACGTTTGTATAGGAAGTACTCGCTGAAGTAGGAATATGTGGAGTCATATCTTGAAAAATTTTCAACAAAGCGAATAGATTTCTTTTGCAATAAAAAGCGGCTTTCAAGATTACATTTCCCAGTGACTCCCCAGATAAGCGAACAATAGCGAAACCTGGAATGAACTGCACTGAAATAAAGCTGGCGCCAAAATGTCCGTTGGTCAGCGCCATCAAACTTTTCAAATGTTGAAAAGTGTTTGTTCGTTACATTGGCGAGAGCTTCGCCTCTTAGTACCCCCCGCCCCTGTTTACATATCAACCGGGATTTCTGTTTGCGGTATTTTATAGAGTTTCCTCTACAGTACGCGAGGTCTTTTGCGGATCGCAGTGAATTTGTGAGAACCTTCCACTGCAGTGATGAATTCGAGATTTATATATGTCCGAACCTAATTTATTCCTACCTTATTTATGCTGTTCTACAATTGACAGCTCTCTCGCTTATTGTTTTTTTAAATATGCCAAACAGATGATTTCGGCCTCTTATGCGCTTTGCTAAAGCAGAAGTTTTTCGCAAGTTTTTGGCGCTTTTTTGCCCTTGATTAACATTGCTACAGTAAAAGCGCCGCTCTATTATTTTTTGCGACTATTGTGTACTATATTAGGGTCAATTTCGCAAAGACAGTACACATTTTTCCTGTGTTACAGGCTGAACCGAGGTGTAGTGATTTGTGCACGCCATCTTGGAATAAAACAAAAGGTGGTCACTAAAATCACTTAGCAAGACACCTGGGTCCTGTTCGTCGCAATTAGACAAGCATAAATCAATTAGGGTCTCGCTCGACCCCAAGTAGCACGTGTAGGCGCATTAACAATGTTAGAGAAACCATGTAAAGAAATGATGTCGAGAAAGTCACTTGTTGCCGCTGATCGTTCCCACACATGTTATGGTAAAATCGGCCATAATTACAATTGGTTTCTTATCGGTATGCTATCAAGAAAAGAACTAAATTCTTGCACAAGGGGGCCGATAACCAACACCGAACACAGAACCGCTTCTATTGATAAAAAGCGAAGACTTGAAAAACTGTACTTATATGAAAGAATATTTTTAACCTACAGTGCAACTCCACCGCCTTTATTATTTTTCCTAGACATTGTTCCGCACCTGTATCCTTCGAAGTGGACGATGTCCGAAGTTTGTGCATACCATGTTTCACTGAATGGCAATATGTCAAAACTGCGGTTTAAAGAAGATAAAAAAAAAGAAATGTTGACCTTCTCATCCTTATTCTTTAAGCTACGCACGTTTGCGGAATAAAAGAAAAATGTGGACCGGGCTTTTGAGGCCGGCCCGTTTTAGAACATCGAAAGAACTAGAATCTTGGTAAACACGGTCTCGCGTTACGAATGGCATTCCTCGCACCAAGCAGTGCAGTCATCCCCCTTTTACTCAGGTCATTTTCATCTCGGATGCGAATGGCTCGCGTTCTGGCCTGCAGCCTTTCGGACAAGGACATGCCCGTTTTCCCGCCACGCGAACGCATAGCCCTTTTCTGTACCGTTTTCACGTGCCAGGAAATCAGACCGGCGCACACGACTTTCTGCTTGGAAATAACTCGGATCTTCTAGGTGCTGTCTGCGAAGGAAACCCATATCGTTCGTGAATTTAGAAAAAAAAACATTGTTGTCGATTGGCTACGAGTTCCAAGAATGCCGCCTGACACGGTCGTTGGTAGTGTAACGTTTGTACAGGTAGTACTCGCTGAAGTAGGAATATGTGGAGTCATATCTTGAAATTTTTTCAACAAAGCGAATAGATTTCTTTTGCAATAAAAAGCGCCTTTCAAGATTACATTTCCCAGTGACTCCCCAGATAAGCGAACAATAGCGAAACCTGGAATGAACTGCACTGAAATAAAGCTGGCGCCAAAATGTCCGTTGGTCAGCGCCATCAAACTTTCCAAATGTTGAAAACTGTTTGTTCGTTACATTGGCGAGAGCTTCGCCTCTTAGTACCCCCCGCCCCTGTTTACACATTACCGGGATTTCTGTTTGCGGTATTTTGTAGAGTTTCCTCTTCAGTACGCCAGGTCTTTTGCGGATCGCAGTGAATTCGTGAGAACCTTCCACTGCAGTGATGAATTCTCGATTTATATATGTCCGAACCTAATTTATTCCTATCTTATTTATGCTGTTCTAGAATTGACAGCTCTCTCGTTCATTTTGTTTTTTTTTCTAAATATGCCAAAAAGATGGTTTCGGCCTCTTATGCGCTTCACTAAAGCAGAAGTTGTTCGCAAGTTTTTGGAGCTATTTTGTCCTTGGTTAACATTGCTACAGTAAAAGCGGAGCTCTATTATTTTTTTGCGACTATTGTGTACTAGATTAGGGTCAATTTCGCAAAGACAGTACACATTTTTCCTGTGTTACAGGCTGAACCGAGGTGTAGTGATTTGTGCACGCCATCTTGGAATAAAACAAAAGGTGGTCACTAAAATCACTTAGCAAGACACCTGGGTCCTGTTCGTCGCAATTAGACAAGCATAAATCAATTAGGGTCTCACTCGACCCCAAGTAGCACGTGTAGCCGCATTAACAATGTTAGAGAAACCATGTAAAGAAATGATGTCGAGAAAGTCACTTGTTGCCGCTGATCGTTCCCACACATGTTATGGTAAAATCGGCCATAATTACAATTGGTTTCTTATCGGTATGCTATCAAGAAAAGAACTAAATTCTTGCACAAGGGGGCCGATAACCAACACCGAACACAGAACCGCTTCTATTGAAAAAAAGCGCAGACTTGAAAAACTGTACTTATATGAAAGAATATTTTTAACCTACAGTGCAACTCCACCGCCTTTATTATTTTTCCTAGACATTGTTCCGCACCTGTATCCTTCGAAGTGGACGATGTCCGAAGTTTGTGCATACCATGTTTCACTGAATGGCAATATGTCAAAACTGCGGTTTAAAGAAGATAAAAAAAAGAAATGTTGACCTCCTCATCCTTATTTTTTAAGCTACGCACGTTTGCGGAATAAAAGAAAAATGTGGACTGGGCTTTTGCGGCCGGCCCGTTTTAGAACATCGAAAGAACTAGAATCTTGGTAAACACGGTCTCGCGTTACGAATGGCATTCCTCGCACCAAGCAGTGCAGTCATCCCCCTTTTACTCAGGTCATTTTCATCTCGGATGCGAATGGCTCGCGTTCTGGCCTGCAGCCTTTCGGACAAGGACATGTCCGTTTTCCCGCCACGCGAACACATAGCCCTTTTCTGTACCGTTTTCACGTGCCAGGAAATCAGACCGGCGCACTCTACTTTCTGCTTAGAAATAACTCGGATCTTCTAGGTGCTGTCTGCGAAGGAAACCCATATCGTTCGTGAATTTAGAAAAAAAAAACATTGTTTTCGATTATCTACGAGTTCCAAGAGTGGCGCCTGACACGCTCGCTGGTAGTGTAACGTTTGTATAGGTAGTACTCGCTGAAGTAAGAATATGTGGAGTCATATCTTGAAAATTTTTCAACAAAGCGAATAGATTTCTTTTGCAGTAAAAAGCGCCTTTCAAGATTACATTTCCCAGTGACTCGCCAGATAAGCGAACAATAGCGAAACCTGGAATGAACTGCACTGAAATAAAGCTGGCGCCAAAATGTCTGTTGGTCAGCGCCATCAAACTTTCCAAATGTTGAAAACTGTTTGTTCGTTACATTGGCGAGAGCTTCGCCTCTTAGTACCCCCGCCCCTGTTTACATATCAACCGGGATTTCTGTTTGCGGTATTTTGTAGAGTTTCCTCTACAGTACGCCAGGTCTTTTGCGGATCGCAGTGAATTCGTGAGAACCTTCCACTGTAGTGATGAATTCGAGATTTATACATGTCCGAACCTAATTTATTCCTATCTTATTTATGCTGTTCTAGAATTGACAGCTCTCTCGTTTATTTTTTTTTTTTCTAAATATGCCAAACAGATGGTTTCGGCCTCTTATGCGCTTTACTAAAGCAGAAGTTTTTCGCAAGTTTTTGCCCCTATTTTGCCCTTGCTTAACATAGCTACAGTAAAAGCGCAGCTCTATTATTTTTTGCAAAAATTGTGTACTAGAATAGGGTCAATTTCGCAAAGACAGTACACATTTTTCCTGTGTTACAGGCTGAACCGAGGTGTAGTGATTTGTGCTCGCCATCTTGGAATAAAACAAAAGGTGGTCACTAAAATCACTTAGCAAGACACCTGGGTCCTGTTCGTCGCAATTAGTCAAGCATAAATCAATTAGGGTCTCTCTCGACCCCAAGGAGCACGTGTAGGCGCATTAACAATGTTAGAGAAACCATGTAAAGAAATGATGTCGAGAAAGTCACTTGTTGCCGCTGATCGTTCCAACACATGTTATGGTAAAATCGGACATAATTACAATTGGTTTCTTTTCGGTATGCTATCAAGAAAAGAACAAAAGTCTTGCACAAGGGGGCCGATAACCAACACCGAACACAGAACCGCTTCTATTGATAAAAAGCGCAGACTTGAAAAACTGTACTTATATGAAAGATTATTTTTAACCTACAGTGCAACTCCACCGCCTTTATTATTTCTCCTAGACATTGTTCCGCACCTGTATCCTTCGAAGTGGACGATGTCCGCAGTTTGTGCATACCATGTTTCACTGAATGGCAATATGTCAAATCTGCGGTTTAAAGAAGATAAAAAAAAAGAAATGTTGACCTCCTCATCCTTATTCTTTAGCTACGCACGTTTGCGGAATAAAAGAAAAATGTGGACCGGGCTTTTGAGGCCGGCCCGTTTTAGAACATCGAAAGAACTAGAATCTTGGTAAACACGGTCTCGCGTTACGAATGGCATTCCTCGCACCAAGCAGTGCAGTCATCCCCCTTTTACTCAGGTCATTTTCATCTCGGATGCGAATGGCTCGCGTTCTGGCCTGCAGCCTTTCGGACAAGGACATGCCCGTTTTCCCGCCACGCAAACGCATAGCCCTTTTCTGTACCGTTTTCACGTGCCAGGAAATCAGACCGGCGCACACGACTTTCTGCTTGGAAATAACTCGGATCTTCTAGGTGCTGTCTGCGAAGGAAACCGATATCGTTCGTGAATTGAGAAAAAAAAACATTGTTGTCGATTGGCTACGAGTTCCAAGAATGCCGCCTGACACGATCGCTGGTAGTGTAACGTTTGTATAGGTAGTACTCGCTGAAGTAGGAATATGTGGAGTCATATCTTGAAAACTTTTCAACAAAGCGAATAGATTTCTTTTGCAATAAAAAGCGCCTTTCAAGATTACATTTCCCAGTGACTCCCCAGATAAGCGAACAATAGCGAAACCTGGAATGAACTGCACTGAAATAAAGCTGGCGCCAAAATGTCCGCTGGTGAGCGCCATCAAACTTTCCAAATGTTGAAAAGTGTTTGTTCGTTACATTGGCGAGAGCTTCGCCTCTTAGTACCCCCCGCCCCTGTTTACATATCAACCGGGATTTCTGTTTGCGGTATTTTGTAGAGTTTCCTCTACAGTACCCCAGATCTTTTGCGGATCGCAGTGAATTCGTGAGAACCTTGCAGTGCTGTGATGAATTCGAGATTTATATATGTCCGAACCTAATTTATTCCTATCTTATTTATGCTGTTCTAGAATTGACAGCTCTCTCGTTTATTTTGATTTTTTTTTCTAAATATTCAAACAGATGGTTTCGGCCTCTTATGCGCTTCACTAAAGCAGAAGTTTTTCGCAAGTTTTTGGCGCTATTTGGTCCTTGGTTAACATTGCTACAGTAAAAGCGCAGCTCTATTCTTTTTTGCGACTATTGTGTACTAGATTGGGGTCAATTTCGCAAAGACAGTACACATTTTTCCTGTGTTACAGGCTGAACCGAGGCGTAGTGATTTGTGCACGCCATCTTGGAATAAAACAAAAGGTGGTCACTAAAATCACTTAGCAAGACACCTGGGTCCTGTTCGTCGCAATTAGTCAAGCATAAATCAATTAGGGTCTCACTCGACCCCAAGTAGCACTTGTAGGCGCATTAACAATTTTAGAGAAACCATGTAAAGAAATGATGTCGAGAAAGTCACGTGTTGCCGCTGATCGTTCCAACACATGTTATGGTAAAATCGGCCATAATTACAATTGGTTTCTTATCGGTATGCTATCAAGAAAAGAACAAAATTCTTGCACAAGGGGGCCGATAACCAACACCGAACACAGAACCGCTTCTATTGATAAAAAGCGCAGACTTGAAAAACTGTACTTCTATGAAAGATTATTTTTAACCTACAGTGCAACTCCACCGCCTTTATTATTTTTCCTAGACATTGTTCCGCACCTGTATCCTTCGAAGTGGACGATGTCCGCAGTTTGTGCATACCATGTTTCACTGAATGGCAATATGTTAAATCTGCGGTTTAAAGAAGATAAAAAAAGAAATGTTGACCTCCTCATCCTTATTCTTTAAGCTACGCACGTTTGCGGAATAAAAGAAAAATGTGGACTGGGCTTTTGCGGCCGGCCCGTTTTAGAACATCGAAAGAACTAGAATCTTGGTAAACACGGTCTCGCGTTACGAATGGCATTCCTCGCACCAAGCAATGCAGTCCCCAGTCAAAACGTACTACAGGATTCTAAGACAGAAAAAGTTTGTAGTCTGTAGTCTTGTCGTATTTTGGGCATGTCTTGTGTAGTCTGTCTTGTCTTTTGTAGTCTGTCTTGTCTTTTGTAGTCTGTCTTGTCTTTTGAAGTCTGTAGTCTGTCTTGTCTTTTGTAGTCTGTCTTGTCTTTTGTAGTCTGTCTTCTCTTTTGTAGTCTGTCTTCTCTTTTGTAGTCTGTCTTCTCTTTTGTAGTCTGTCTTGTCTTTTGTAGTCTGTCTTGTCTTTTGTAGTCTGTCTTGTCTTTTGTAGTCTGTCTTGTCTTTTGTAGTCTGTCTTGTCTTGTGTAGTCTGTCTTGTCTTTTGTAGTCTGTCTTGTCTTGTGTAGTGCCTCGTACGCGTGTTGCAGTCATTACTGTGCAAATCTTGTGAACTTAATGGTCTCCTATCAAGTAACACAGGCTTTGTGCATTCTGGAAGTCATGCACAAAAATGCGAAGCTTGTTAACGGTCGCCTCTCAATTAACAAAAGCTTCTTCCATTCCAGAGTAATTCATGCACAAAACCACATAGCTTAATTGAAATGAAAATGATAAATATATTTATTGTAAATAATTAAGCTTTTTTTAGCACTTGCTCATGCACGCTGCCCTGGCTGCATGCCGGCTCTTGGCTGCAGGCTCCCAGCTGCAGGCTCCTGGCTGCAGGCTCTTGTGGCTCAAAAGCGGTCTTGTCTTGGCTGAAAAAAGAAAAATTAATGTAATACTGAATGTCAGCAGACACCCATTTTAGACAGTCAAGAAGACTTATGGCCGCAGTTATAATGAACGCTCATCTTTTTACAAACGAGGGCTTGCATCAACCAATTATGCGTTAGGTAAATGACACTGCATCAATATAAAAAAGGACTAACCATCATGGCCAAACCACACAGTTACAGCTAACAAGGTGCCGAAAACCTGCCCCCACATCCATAACCTTGCACTTCAGGCCAAAGCAGAAACCATATGGTCTCCCATTAAAATCTAAAATGAAAAAGCTGCTCCTGCGGGCACCTTTCCCTCAGTGCATGCCATATAGTAATGGGTTACAACCCCATATCTATTCGATCCGATACGTTGTAATGCACTAGAGTGCATAGACATTGCTTCGTCCCAGCATAAACAAGGTTTCATCATTAGTATAGTCAGACATTGTGCGATACATCTCTAGGCACAGTGATGCAGAAAGTCCAAAATGGCTGTTGTCAGGCTTAAAATGTTCTACATGCATGAAACATATTTATAAAAAACTAACACCTTCTAGTATTATAATTTGTAAGCTGTAGCAGACTGTAGCTAGTCTGTCAGTGATAGCAGCATGACATCTGGCCGCAGTCGTCAGTGGAGATATTGGTACAATTTACGATTACGAGTGCAGCTCGAGGTTGGTAGTTAAAAAGTTAAGACTCGTCCTAATTAAGACCTAGACATCCCTTCGGGAGCCTCACGTGAAATTCCGCAAGTAGGCTTTCCCGCATAGCGTAGTTGACCAAAACAAGATGGCCATGGTCACGCTCGGAGCGTTGACAGAACGAATGCCATGGGTGTGGGCATTAATTAGATAACACATTACAGAAAAATAAAAAATACACAAGCTTTCGCATTGCAACCGTTAGAAGCGGCTCGTCCCCCATGTTGTTCGCAGCACGTGTGGTAAGTGGGAAAGCCCACTTGCGGTATTCTGCACAAGGTCAAGTCTAGCGGCATCGGAATGCGATCGGTCGACGCGATAAACGACGGAGAAGAAAGAGAACAAGGCATTTTTATTGTCTTCCTGGAACTTTAAACTCTATATTCAGATAATCTGCCCATATATTGCGCTTTTGCAACAATTAGATTTACGAAAGTCGGCGCGGATAAACGACGGAGAAGAAAGAGAACAAGGCATTTTTATTGTTTTCCTGGAACTTTAAACTCTACATTCAGATAATCTGCCCATATATTGCGCTTTTGCAACAATCAGATTTACGAAAGTCGGCGCGGTATACGATCGCTGCTGAGTATTCGTGAATTTTCGAAAATTCACGAATATCATTTCTCGAATACGAATATGAACCGAATATGAAACATATTCGAATCGTATTCGAAATTTCGAATATTCGCACACCCCTAGTTACAGCTAAACCTCAATATATAGAACCTCAATATAAGGAAGTTCACTGCGCAACAGGTTAATTTTAGTTTTTAGTTTCCACTGAAATCCTTGTATTTTTTCCCTCGATTTAACGAAGCAGTTTCATGCCAGTTTTCATACAAATGTTTCAAGAAAATTTGGGCAAATTTCATCAATTTGTAAAGTTAAAAAATGTAATTTTTGTAAAAACGTGAAGGTTGCTACTGCTACTATAAGCGCTGGCAGCAGCAGCAACCTACGAGTGCCACATAATGCGAACACTCTTGAGCTGTCGAGCGTCCTAAACAACGAACACTGCCGCGGTGGCTTAGTGGTTGGGACGCTCGACTGCTGATACCAAGGACATTGCGGCTGCATTTCGGTGGAGCCAGTGCATGCCAGTTCATCAGACTTATACTGATGATAATGAAAACAAAAGCAAATTAGAGTGTATTTTCACACACCAGAAAACAGATATTGCACAGATATTTACCGCCGCAGGTCACAGCACTTCTGTGCTAAATACCGCACGACCTTCTTGTGCCGCTTTGAAAGCTCCTCGGCAGGGCACCCTTTCAGCATCAAATAGTACCGGAAGGAATCTGCAAAGTTTGGGCAATGAGTAATTAATGTCAGTGTGTTTATAAAAAAATCATAAAATAATTTGAAAACAAGCTTTTCCATTTTTTTGTTGCTGGTTCAGCCAGCGAATGGGTAAGATGACATAAAACACGGGCTCAGGTCGTGTGAGGCATACAGAAACTGCACAAAGGTTGCTGCTTTCTTCACTTTATTCCATGCCAACTCTTATGCAAGCCTACCCAAAGTTGAATTGACAAAAAAATTAACAAGCAAAGAGATCCGTAGTTTCAGTACACCTCGCATGACATCTTCTCACCTTCATCATTAGCTACCTCTGAGCTGCTGAAGACAAAATGAGACAATTTTCGGACATGCTTGATTATTTGGACTTTTCCATGGCACCGCGATATGGCCCATAGAGCCAATGTTCAAGAGTGCCTGAAATTTCAGACGCACCACAACTGATTGCTTGATTTTTCAGACCTCATTCGCACTCGCCGCCAATACTGAAGCTGCCATATAATGTGAACAGTCGAACCTCATTAATTCATAACTGCAAGCGAGATTGAAAACTTGATCAAACAAAACGAAATTCAAGCTTAAAGGGAGCCTCTTAACTTGCGATGCTGAAGTTCTACGCAAGTCGGCACATTGCACCCGCGTGGTTTTGAATTTATACTGTTCTTGAATGTCTTCCGCCACACGGACTTTAACAGTAGTGAGAGTTCACGGAAATCATCTGTACCGAGTCTTTCGTCACGAATACGAGAGCAGGTAGCAGCAAAGCTGCGTGGGAGGCGTACGGCTTCACGGAGACGGCGAGCGCAGGAGGAAATGGTGGTGCATTTCAAAGCGAGGTCAGCGTACCCGCGGCAAAACACACCGTAAACCTGACTTTTCTATCATAAAACCGTCAACAACTAGCGTTTCGATGACAGGCAAGACACCTCTCATTATACGCAAGCCACCGCTAAGAGCATATCGCTGGATACAATGCCGATTTTGGCTCCAGTCGCTAGGCCTAATTACGAGGCCAATGCCGACAGAGCACCTGCTTCGGCTGTTTCTCGATTGTTATTGTCTCGCCATCTTCGCATTCTCGTTCCAGGCCCATCGTATTGCGGGTGCAGCGCAGTTCCCACATCAGCGTGCTTGCTTTCTCGTTTAAGCTTTGTCCCAACCGTGCATTTATCGGCGACATGCTGAGGGCACCACAGCCAGGCCGAGCATGTGAAAGCGGTCACCGCCGTCGTCTGTGCACGTCACGCGGAGAAATTTAGCCGTGAGGAGCTTTATAATGTGTGCAATACAACTGACCCCTTTCTCCGGCATATTGGTAATAAGTTCGTAATTTTTTCAATAAAATTTGATTGTCCGAACTGCCTGATTTTTCAGACTTTTAGTGGTCCGTAGACAGTCAGAAAAATCGGTCGTCAACTGGCACCAGCAAATTCTATCCCACGACTCTGAAAAGGTGGCAGCAAGTGGCACAGGCACAGTTCACTAAAGATCAATGGGAGAGGGGGCTTCTGTCCTCTAGTAAGTGTAACACCCGATTCACAGGAGTGAATCATTATTCCAGAAGCTGGTTGCGTATCATGCGATTCGATGTCATTGCTCTGTATGAATCATGCCTGAACCATGGACAGCGCATGTTGAAAAACATACATTTCACTAAGTTTTAGCAGCAGTCTACTCCGCGTTTAAATATAGCAACTTTAGCACTTTTTCCTGGCACCGGGGTGCTTGTGTGTCAACTTTTCGCTGCATATTTGTTGTTTTGTACTGGTGCTGCCATGTTCATTCCGGACACGTTCATCTAAAATGGGGCAGCTGATGATACTGATATTTCCTTGTACCTCTTGAACAACACACCCCCTTCAGTAACTGCTGTGACAGCAATGCAAACAGAATGCGTTCAGTCCCCGAGTCTATTTTTACAGCAGACAGAATCAGTCTGAAACAAAAGTCTTGCAACCATCATGAGCCAACGCAAAAAAAACTGCAGGGAACCATACGTCATGTCTTTACGACCTCTATTTTGACCTCTCAAACCACCTTCCTCGCAAGAAGGTTGGAAAGCAGCGGCTGCAACAGCTGCTGCCTGATCCCACAGCCCACTGTGCACTTTTCAGCTGCCACTAGACGAGCAGAGCATCACTCAAGTGACTTTCATATACAGTAAAAGCTCGTTAAATCGAACTTCATGGAACCGGGAAAAAAAGTTTGAATTATCGGATGTTCGAATAACGAATGGCCTCGAAAAAACTGACAAGAACCATTTGCATTTGGTAGTAAACGTACCGTATTTACTTGTGTAACGAACCCACCCACCCCCAATTTCTGCCTAAGAATTTGAAAAAAAAAGCGTCAGTCGTTAACACTTCCCTCTATTTCATACCTTCACGGTCCACAACGCATTTCTTGGCAGTGCGCCAAGATGATGCGCAGCGATAACATCCCAGTGTGTTTACCTTTTGACATTAGCTCTAGCAAAGGGGAGAAGTGAACTTTGCAGAGTGCCAGCGCTTGTCCGGTTATGCAAGCCTCATTTTCAGTACATTCGCCTTAAGGGCGACCCATAGGAGCATACTAGCGCTGCGGACTTTGAGCGGCACGCCGTTCCCCGCACCGCCGCCGTGCAGCACCACAAGTGGCGGAAAATGGTCGGCTGCCGCCAGGGTTTAGAAGCTGCGTGATTTCATATGCTTAGTAAAATGAGGAAAAGAACAGATGTGCATTTACAATTAAACTATTATTTATTCAATGACGACCAAGAGGACCAATTATTCTTCATGGCCCTTTTCTGAACCAAAATAATTAACCTGTTTGAACCTCCTGCGCTTCCTGACGTCAACCGACGCGTAGTGGCTAAGCCAAGCAGCCTTGAAAATCCAGAAGCATTCTGAAAATTTGGCGCGTTTCATCGCTAAAATTTTGTGCTGTGGACATCTTCAGACAAAGCGAAAGCTTCGTGCGACTTTTGTTTGCCGTGGACATGAGGCACAGTGTAGCGGCAACGACGAGTTCGTGGTGAAGTGAGAAGCCGCTTTGGCAGGCACAGCCATGTTGCAGAAGCAGGCGGAAGCCTGACACAGTCACGCCCTGATTAGTCTGCGCTGATAGCCGACGTTGGCCGCTTCCAGCCAGCGGCTGACCGCCAGGCGATGCTAAAAGCCGGCGTTATGATCGCGGCTGACCGCATGCTTCCATTGGCGACTGATGGGTGGAAAGATGGGCGACACCCGCGAAAGAAAAAAAGCTTTTCGCACGTAATTCGTAGCACCCGTCCGAAGTCATAGCCTTTCATGGGCGTTGGCTGAGAGTGCGCCGACAGTATTTATCCATATTTCCGAATTAACAGCACTCGAATTAGCGAGTATTTAGTGGCGAGTTTCGGAGGCTGTGCGGAAATGAGGGTAGGCAGCCGTCACTGCGGCCGTCGACCCCTACCCGTTGGTGCCGCCGCGCCGGTGATTGCGCCATTTAGGCTTTGCCCACTCTTCCACGGTTTTATCTGAATCCATCTTCTGTCCCTGTTTAAGACATGCGCAGCCTCTAACTATGCGGAGGTGCTATTTTTTTTTTGGCCACGTGCTGTGTGCCAAGCTGCCTAGACGCGGCAGCGCGTAGTTCGAATTATCCTTAGCGGAACCGACTCGCTTTCGAATTAACGGGCTTTTTTATACAGAGATCTCTATGGAGCTTGGCCGGACCAAGTAGTGTAGTTCGAATTATCCAAAAATTCAAATTATCGAGGTTCGAATTAACGAGCTTTCACTGTAAAGTCCTCTTTATAGTGTGAATTGGTTCTCATCAGTCTGACAACAATGACAGTAATGCAATTAATTATTTACAAACTCACAGAATCTCAAATGGGCCACATTCTAAAAACATTCACCACATTCACCAGTAAGAGTGACTAAATGCATGCAGCTATGCAACAAGAACGAGTGGTTTACCTGACACTGAAGCCACCTTTAGAGGGGAAAGTGGCGGATGTATCTTTGTCATCCCCTTAGAGATGGCGTTATTTGACAGCGTGCCTGTGAGGCTCCTTTGGGCGAGGATTTCGTTGCCCCACAGGCACACTGCCAACTGCTTACAGAATGTGGAATCACTGCCCAATGCCAGCAGGCGATTCCATGCAGCCACGGGCACATAGCTTCCATGCCCAGCATGAACCTGAAGATGAACACAGAGCACAGATGGTGTTAATACTGTTTTAAATGCAGAACTCACCCGACATGAAGTGCCAACATAAACATACTTGCTAGTGATCTGACTTCTGATTGAACATTCAAAGCCACTAAAAAATGTACATATTAAGGAACCAGTCTAAGATGCGTTTCCTGAGAAGCACTTTCACATTTTAATTTCCGCTCAAAGTAACCAAGACACATTGCAGAGTGGAGACAACAAACTTTTGGCTTGCATGTATTTTCTATCAAATGCTGCACACTAGTTGCTTCCAAAAGCATGATACATGCTACAGTACTCATATGTGTATGGTAAAAAATGGTTTGGTTTGGTGTTATGGTGTTTGATGTCTGAAAGCAACTCAGGCTATAAGGAAAATCGTAGTGGAGAGCTTCGGAAATTTCTACCACCTGGGGTTCTTGTATATTCCATAATTACATCGGGACTGCAGAACAACCCGGACTAGCTTCATGGGCCCCAACAGTCAAGACCCACCGACTGTTACACTGCCTGCACTCATTACATGCACTGTACCGGCACCTTTAAAATATTAACACACATAGCCAGTACTGCAATATTTAATATCAAGCTAGCAAGGGCGAAAACAGTTCTCAGCTCCAAGCGGGCACCGCACCTCGTGACTTGCAACCCTTTGGCAAAGAAGCCAGTCACAGCAAGAGGCGTAGAATTATGGCAGGTTAGTCAAGTTGGTATTTATTTGTGGTAAGCGAAGGTCTAAAAAATTAATATATAGCACAGCACCTGCTGTTTTACTTCTCTGCAGCTGTGTTCCATGCTGTTTACAATACAATGAAAGACTGGAAAAGCTTGCTCCGGTATGCTTGGAAACTTATCTGCTTTACAGGCCTTGTGACTTGCCTAAAGCATGCTGTGAAGAACACTGGCAACTTAGTGGATGCACTAATATTTTGATTCAATTCAATTAGGATTGACACACTACGAAAAAACAGGACTCAATCATGTCTGAAGTTGCCACTGTTGTACAAAACACTTACATGTGGCACAGTGTAACTTATGTGTTTCACCGTGGAAGATTACAGAAGTAGACACCAAATGACATTGAGTATCAAAAAACACATAGAAGCAAAACATTGGGTCTGTGTGTGGAATGCCATGAAATAATAAAAACAATAAACTCAAGAATAACATGTGGTACAATCACACATAATGACAAAGGAAAAACGACTGCTAAGGGGTGACGCAACTATCACTTGTTGATAATAAACCGGGTCTATTTTTCTAGGAGAGCCAGAGAAGGCTCACTTACATGGGTGTCAAGGCCAAGTGTGTGCATGTGTGCTGCTTCTAAAATCTCCCGCTCAATTCTAGACTTTCCCCCTCCTACGATATTGTTTGATTAAGCTTGGGGTAACAACCATTGCATTCCATGCAATGTCTGGGGAGATTAGCACCAATTTCACTGTTCAGAGAGCAGAAATGCTGCCACAGTCTATCATTGATACATTGGCCAGTTTGGCCAATGCAAACTCTGCCACACTGCAGTGGAAACTGGTACACCACTTCAGTGGTGCAGGCGGCGCTGCACGGACCGTCCGCCACATGCTTGCAAAGTTGAGACAACTTGCAGGGGGCGGACGGAGAACACAAGACGGATTCCCTGTTAAGACGCCACCTTCTTCAGGTTATGTGCCATTTTATGCACATAGGGCATAACCTCTAGCTGGCCTTTGTCAAGGGGGCCGCTTGCTTCCGCCGGTGCGTCTTGTCTCACAGCTTCTACATCAGCGATTCAGCCACTGCCTGGAGGAGGAGTGGTGGAAAGCTGTGAGACAAGATGCGCGGGCGGAAGCGAGCAGCCAGTGCAACTGCTCGTCACATGCTTTTGAGGATTTCTCGAAGCGTAAGTTCATATTTTAAGATAGCACACAACACCATACACTCGTGTCGTCGTAGCCATATGTGTGCGAAACGCGATCAGCTGTTTGCTCTACAGCCTGCAGCCGCCCAATAACTTCACATCGTTTCTTCTGCTCCCAAGGAGCCAAAATCTACCGTACATTTGCAAGCAACGATACGCAGTAGCAAGCAAAGCAGCGTGCTTCCGTGATCCGTGGCCACCATCCCTTATGACTATGATGAACCTTCCTGTCTAGACTTTTCTAGCGGCCAGCAAGCTGCCCGAGCATGGTAAACAGAAGAGGTCCAGAGTCCACGGCCATTATGAAGTCTCAAGAAATGCTTTTTTTCTCACCTCTGACTAACACAGTACGTAAACAAAAAACTAGCGAAATACCACGCACCTCTCCAGCTTCGTTTGTGATCCCCACTGTGTTGTCTACTTGTGCTGTAGGCCCTACAGCTGCAAAATAAGAGGAAAAACAAGAAAGACAGGTGGATAAAGTAAAAAGCAGCTTACAGTAGAAGTGCGAGAACTATCTGCCATCTATGAATCTTAGGTAAAGAATGACCAATTCTGCACGTATGAACATTAACCCACACAGCTTTCGCATTCATAGCATGTAAGGAATTAAGTGCCCTGGGTAGCTTTTTTTCAGTTTTTTTTTTCATGTTCATTGATTTTGAGTTTTTTCCCATTGATTTGAGGTAATAGATACTTAGCACCGTTTAAACTCTTTCACCTCACACAATTTCAGACCTTTGCTTATGTTTGAAATCTCATCTGTGCTTAGGAACATAGCTGGCAGTTTTACCTTTGAAGACTAGAGCTACACCAAAATCGGAACAAAGATAACGCCTTTCAGTGGAGTGGTGGAAGTTTCAGCATCGCATGCATTCCATGAGTATATGCCAACGAGTCACAAGTGCTTTAAACAACAGATGCATGCTGCTTTCCATATCTTGGAATGTGAAAAGGCCGACTCCTTCAGAATACACCACAAAAATCCCAAGATACCATAGTTCTCCAGTGCAGCAAGGCACTATTACTGAAGGCTATGGAGTAAATCATGTTTCTTGATGTAAATGTGCTCTAAGAAAAACCAGAAGCATGGCTTCACAAATACAAGGGCACAGTATTGAGATAGCCGCATGTAATGCAGCAGACAGGTACTGCAATTGCAGAGGAGGCCAACCTACAAGGCGGAAAGTGAGGTTGTAGAGACCGCCCCAAGACAATTTTTTTCAGGAGTGAGCTTGACAACTGGCAGCCGACTGCCCAAGTTGGGTCAGATTACATTCGGCATATTAAAATAAACCTGGGTTTTCACTTGCAAGGCATTGATAATGATGAAGTCAGTATTCAGCGCAGTAAAACAAAAGTTAAATGCCGGGAACACCATTAAAGAATTGCTATTCGCACAATGAAGAGCCCTCTTGCCAAGTTTCCTTCAGCTTGTGCAAGCAGAAACATACCTTTTGGCAGCCTTGCTTCGTCTGCGGGGTTCACGTCGGGAAATGGTGCAGGGTCCACTATTAACGAAATAAAAACGACCCTTTTGTGTCTTGCATCCAAAATTCCTGCCCAGAAAAATTTTTGAAACGAACGTAACACACCATTCTCAACAACAGTGTTTCCCTTTTTATTGCCGCAAAATACCCTGAAATTAATTTATTTTTCCTTACTGCAGGCAAGGATCAGCCACAAAAAGCGACCATACGGCTGCTTGACAAGCTGGCTACCCCTTGACAGGAAATATTCAGTGCCTTGCATGCGAATAATGGCACCACAAAAATGGTGTCACTATGAACACTAGCAAAGAATGTCTATCAATGTAGGCAGTACTTCTCATTATAAAGTACTATAACAATGGAAAGAAATGTGAACAACACGGCACATATGCGTTCCGCTGTTCGAATTTCTTTTGATCGCGCTTTTACAAAGGTGGTAAGAAAAAGATGTTAAAGTAATCTATGAATGCATAACAGACGACTCTCGTGTCCACTGAAGTGAAAGTAAGATGAAAAAAATGCAAACAGTGGAGCACCCAGGCTCCGTTGTTCGCATTTCTATTCATTGTGCTTTTACCCAGGCTCCGCTCTGTTCGCATTTCTGTCCATAGCTCCTGCACATGCTATAATTGTAATCGCAATACCAGCTCCAGTTATAATTGACGCTTACTAATTATGAATGAGGGCAGTCCTGCCGTCAAAATGTGCATTAGCCCATTGTCACAGCGCCTCGGATAGGACAAACTGCAGCCATGCCTCAGTCAGACGAAACAAGGAGGCACTGCAATTCATCCTTTAGTTGAAGCAGTTGCGCGTCTTAGCAGAAGCACCCGGACACCGAAAGACATCCCAGTCCCCTTCTTTTGAGAGGAGGTGCCCTCAAAACAAGGCGCTGCCTCAAGAAAAGCTACAAAAAAGACTGCACTGAAAGTGTAACAGCATGCCAAACACTTACAAAGTTACATAGTGTGTACCATTACGGGGAAAAAGTAACAGACGCCATGTCTAAGTTCTGGCCCTTGCCACTGCACGGGAACGCCACCTGACGAAACACTTCTGGTGTCGAGACCGGCGCAGAGGGCCTGTTTCGACACCAGAAGTGCTTTTTCAGGTGACGCCCCTACGCACAGTGGCATGAGTCTAAACTTCGAGGGGGGGGTCTGGTACTTTTGCCCCCAATGATCCATATGTCCTACACGGGCAAACCGCCGATAATAGAATCCTGGGTCTAGTGGGGGTGCGATAAGTGAGCATCAGAGCAAGTGAAACTACTGCACACAGTCAGTGATCTACAGCTGCCAGCAAACTGAAAATTTCAATACGGTATGCCTCACCGGCTGAAGCTGTCATGTGCCTTGCGCTGGATTCCCAACCAGCTCACCAGCTTTTGCGCTGTTACCATGTCAATTGCATGCTGACAGCAGAGAATTCATGAAATGCTTCACGTCATAGGTGCTATGGCAGCTTTGTCATTGCATCATTACAACTTCTTTGACAACTGGAGACTAAGGCTGGTCTACTGTAGAGTCACTAAATAAAACTTAGAGTACCGACACTGTAGCACGTTGTTAAGCAGGGGCGGCCATTTTGGTGTTTATCATTGTTGTCAGATTGCCACTTCTGTGACCTCGCCGCTAACTTTAGCCCAACCATTTCATAAACAATGCTGCTAGCCACCCTGACGCTGCGGCGGGAATCGTGCGGCTTGGAACCGCTCAAATGCAAAGGGTACAGCAGTTACCAACAGTTTATGCTTTCATCGTGGGGAGACACTCCTTGCAGTATGAACTTAAATATTCCAGGTTATTGTTGATTATTCCGGGCAAATTTTTCTAGACTCTGCACAATCGGCGTTGCGCTGTTCGTATGCTTTATTATATATATTGCGATCGCCTCCTCAGTAGAAGCTGTTGCTATAACACTTCATGCATTGCCTTTTAAACTTGCTTTTATTTTGTAGGAGCTAATGTGTCAACACCGCGGGAGAATTTCTAATGGCTCAATGTAGGCAGCGGTCGAGTGCAATGCTACTACGGGTGTCTTCGCGGTTACTGCAAACTTTTACAGGAGAAATATACGAGCGCTCTGGCTGAGCAATTCACGGTGATTAAGGCAAGGGTAACCCCGCTGGAGGTAAAATAATGCTGGGCGCACTGGTGACTGCTTCAAACAGCGGCTTAATCTTGAAGCTAACGGCAGCGAGCCATCTGCACGTGTATTCGCAACTTGTAGCCGGTGTAACTGGGTGGTCAGCACGCTTCCGGAGTACAGTAATCACTATAATTCTGTGAAACTTTGGGGGCTGGTTACAGAGAATGGCATAATCGTTACAGGGAATGGCATAATCGAAATCATTGCGGCTCACGAGTTGCAGCCATGCGCGTAGTCGAGCACCGTCCTTTTTCCCCAACGGAAAGCGCATGAAGCGTTTTCTGTCATTTTGCGAGTTGAAACAGCCAACAACGCAGCAAAACGGCATCCTCGTATGCTCTTGTGCAGCTGAAATGCTGCGAAGCGCGGGATCTCGTGGTCAATGCGCCGGCCACGGACAGCACTTGCAGCGTCGCAGCACTAGGACTACCACAGTTGGCCGACTGAAAACGCATAAGCCACAAAATGGCCACCCCCATGAACCATCGCAGTGTAAACAATTATCACGTGGTGCAAACTGACCAATGATCGTGGCAGCGGCACATAACAATAAGAGAAAAGAGTGCCGGTACTCTAACTTTTTATTTAGTGACTCTAGTCTACTGCATGCTGCATGCATCTAAGAACTCCTTCTTCATTCAATGGTCGACTTCATGCAAAATTCAACAGCGCAAAAACCCTTGACACTTCAGTGACTACCGTTCTTGTCGAAATCAATGAAAAAGATGAGCATTTCTGCCACTGCATGCTACCAGTAAGCTCTATTCACTAGACATGGCATATTGTTCATAAGAAGCCTAATCGGCAGTGCTGTAGTAATTAACTCCCCATATGTAGTCATATTCATAAAGTGAGCTGGACTGTATAGCAGCATTATGTCACTAGAACTTAACTCTTTTGAGGACAGGTTTTGGGCTTTGATTGATCCGATCATTACAGTGTCTCGAATGAAATAATGTGCAAGCCACTCTACATAGAACAGCCCTGCTAACAATCCAGGCTCTGAATTTTTGCTCTAGTAGAAAGGCAGCAGTTTATGCTAATCTTGCATCAAGATGATAACACGGGAACATTTCAAGAATGTTAAAAGTTGGTACCAGCCAGCTGCGGCAAGGGCGACGAGGGCTTAGCCTGTGAAGCACTGCTGCCATGGGCACTCTGACTTTGAACCCAAGAAGCATGGCCGGGGACTGGAAATCAAATAAGCACATAAGATTTGACAAAACTTCCTATTCATACAGATACCAGTATAATACACTATCAACAAATTAAGCACACAGAGCAGCATTTACCATGTTCACTCAAAAGAAGAATACATTTAAAAAAATAGCTCAAAATTGGGAAGAGCATTCATTATGCACAACAAAATTTCAAAAAATTCAAAAACAAAAAATTTGGGGATTCTTCAGCTTCGTCGCCTTCAAAGGCATAATGTGGCAGTGTTTAATGGCTCCCATCAGACTCTTCTTGCAGATCCTCATTCGATGCATGATGTGGGAGTGTTTAATGGCTCCCATCAGACTTCTTGCAGATCCTCATTCGTGTACATGCACTTTGCTACTCTCGTAACCACTAATTCTTTAACTTGCTCCTCTATCTCACACACTCATAAGAATACAATCGTAGCCAGTCACATTATTTGCAGATTACCCGTCGATACAGAGCCCCGCTTTAACCAAGCCGTATGAATGTGCATGCATAGCCAAGGGGCAGAGTGTCTGACTCTGGATCCAAGAGTCCTGGATTCAGTTTCCATCTCGCACCCTCATGTCAAAGGTGTTGCTCGAGTTGGCAGCTGTCGACTCAGTTATATCATGTGGTCTCGCGACGACACACAACCTGCTGACCAATCAGTGCCCTGCCATGCCACTTGTCAACTACTATGCTCATGATTTTTTTATCAGCATCATTTATAGAACAGCCAGAGCCCATAGGACAAAGAAACTACAAACAAACAAGACAAACATAGCCAAAGCAAAATGTCATGAATCTGAGGCAGTCTTCATGGGCCCATCAGGAAACTAGATCAGCATAACAAAAAAAAATAGTGACGAAACAAAACAGTGAAGGACGAGCAAGATTAAAAGCAGCAGCAGCAGCAGCAGTAGCAGCAAGAGGTCCACGAGAAGGTGTAGCGGCGCTGGTATCGACAGAGGCGCTGATGAAGACGAAGCTCAGAGCGCGACCTGACTCACGCACTACAGAACGCTTTCAGCAACAGGCCTGGCCAGCAACGTCAACAGCCCGCTCCGTCGGCTCACCATCCGCAGCTACCGGGACCCCAAATAAATGTGGATCACCTACCACAAAGGCATGTGTAGCAGATGGCAGCAGAAAGCCGGGTGAATGAGATTAGGAAGTTAGCAGGATAAGCTGGCCACAGCTGGCATTGGACAGGGACAGGGGGCATTGGACACTGGTGGCCTTTATCCTGAAGCAACTTAGTTAGGCAGATGGTGCACCTTTGTGTAAAATGTTTCCATTACAGTTCACATTGTTGTCTTTTACTAACAACTGCTTTTGCCTTGGTGTTCGATTTTGCTCTTGCCATTAACTTCAGTCTTTCTTCCTGCACTCTTCACCCTCTCTCGCACTCATTCTTTTCGACTGCTGTGGAATCAGACAATGGTTGGCTCACAGCGACCATGTTTTAGGTGTACTCCAAGGATAACATTTTGCTTCGGCTATTTTTGTTGTTTTTTTGTTTACACAGTTGGTCACATGGGCACTGGCCAGTGTAAATGGCACTGTAATCTAGATTCAATAGCAAATGCTCAAACACCTGCTGACTCACTATGCCATTCTGCGTTGCAAAAGAGGTTTACGAACCTGCTGCTCTAGGTGGTCCTGGCTGCGCACGGTGAGAACTTGGCTGCCCATGGCCACATTCCAACACACAGGAATCTAAAGAGAAGTTACAAAGGGAAGCATCAAATTACTGAACCGACATGCCAGGTTCAGAACACTGAAGAGGTGATAACTTTTGAGTGCAGAAATTGTACAGAAATGCTCCGTTTTCTCATATTTACTAATTACAATGGTAGAATCTAGTGATAGTGCATAGCTGTCTTGATGCAACCAAAACACTGTGCATGTGGTTTTAACATGCAGTTCTTGTACTGCGTAAATCCTACTAACAGTGAGCACCTGCTGCAGGAAGGCAGCCCACTTTCACTGTTACCCAAGTATATAGCTTCGCAAAAGCTGTCACTTCATGACCAACGGTGAAAGCCTATGTGAACTAGCAGAAAGAGGGCACCCTTTACAGCGTGGTGTAAAAAGCAATCTTGCTATAACAGGCAAGCATTTGGAGTCCAAATTATGCACATACCCATATTCAAAACTTTGGCACAGAGGGCCTTCTGCAGCTCCTTGTTAAGGCCCTCGAGCTCCTTCACCCGTGCCTCCAAGTCTGCAACCTTGGATTGAAGGCTTATAGCTTTGCTTGTGCCCTCAGTCCCCTCCATCTCACTTGTTTGTGCCATCAGCTCGTCCTCAGCACTTCTTTTTGCCAGGGCCCTAGCCTGAAAGTTCAGCTTGGACTGAAAAATAAAGAAGTGCTTAGTCAAATCCTCGGCCCTTTTCCAAATGAAGTGGATGTAAACTCTTTGCCAGCAGGATGAAATAGTGATCCATCAAAAGAATGATTTAGGCTTTATGGGGTTTAACATCCCAAAGCAACTCCTCTATTATTTCGTCTCCATCAAAATGCGATCGCAGCAGCGCCCGGGATCAATCCCGTGTCGTTCAGGTCAGCAGCCGAGCACTATAGCCACTGGTCCTAAACCTTGTCCTAAGCATTCCAGCCCACGGAAAGCCAACTACCAGGTCAAGGGACAGCTAGTAACCCGAGAAAACTGGTACAAAAATGAGACTTCAACAAAAACTTGCCTGATAAGACATCACATTAAAACGTGAATTGAAACCATAAAAATTAAAAGGATAAATAGTTTCCCCTACTGTACAGGAGCCTTGTTCACAACTAAGTGATTAAAGCTGCATTGGATTTTAAAAAGAGGGTCAGGAAGCATATGTACACTGGGGGTTGACCTTAGTGGCTACAATTTAGGGCGTCATTAGTCATTTGCATAATTACAGTTCTAGGAAATAACTTTTTTTTTAGCTGGCAGTATGCGCATCCCCTCCCCCCATCAAAAGTCGTAGGCAGATGATAGTGTTTGGCAGAACTGCTGAAACACCGTTTTGTTTTCAACGCCATTATGCTCTTTTTGGCGCATCACATTTCCACCTCGCTAAAGCAAACACAGCCGGTTGAGCAGAAAACGATAGAGCAGACGGGCTCGTAGTGACGTACATATGAAGGCTATGTCATCGGCGTCATTTTAGTTGCATACACGCATCAAGCCAAGACCAACAGGAGGCGAGAGGGCACAGTGAAGGTAGCTAGATATAGAGATTGGGCGGCCCATAGAGCAGGGGCCGAATAGCACAGGGTAACAACTCGGATTTCACTGTTCACTTTGCTCGAGCGTTCCTTCCTGTTGGTCTTGCCGTACTTTTCCTTTACTGATCTCGAAGCTAACAGAGCTTTACCTCATGGCTCCTATGTCGACTTGCCGAATCTCTGCTGACTCCCACTATTCTCATTAGTCAACACTTTATGTTACGAAGCTGCTTTTGCAGGCAATTTAAAGGTTTACCGATGGGTGCCCCTATTTCTGACTGTCGCAAACCTTGGTAGACACAGTAAATCCTTCCCTTCAGCTTCCAGCATGCGAGAGAAAAAAATCTCTCGTGCACTGTCAACAAGAAGAAATTCCTCCAAGCAAGAAATCTACTGAGCAAAGTGGAGTTTTGGGCCAGTTGGCAAGTCGTGATTTGCAGGTGGGCTTAGCGTGAGACAAACGAGGACAAGAGAGGGACAGAGGATGACCGCTAACTTGCAACTAGAAGAAAGAGAAGCAGAATTACGAGCTCAAGGAACTGAATGAGCATGCCCAGCTACCACTAATTAAGACGGGGGGCTGGATAAAGGCAAACTGAACCAAGATAATCTGGGACTGAATGGCGACAAAAATGGCACAGAAAGAAACTGGAAGCACCTCTTCATCCTTCAAGCAGCAATACCCAAGAAATTACTCGACATTTAGAAACAGATTCATTTCGCAACATGACAATAGACGCGTCACTCAGGTACTTATCACTTCCTAGCTCATGAATAAATGACGCCTCAAGAAGCTCCCCTGCTAGTTGTCCTTTAGAACGGCCAAGAACTTTTCTTTTTCCCAACAGTGGATGACATTTGCAGCTCAAATAATGCTTAGGCAGGTTGTTAGATTGAGACGATTTAAAAGAAGTAGCATGTTCCCTTAGGCGTTCACTGAGGCAGCGACCAGTCTGCCCTATTTAGACACGCCCACAGCTCAGAGGGACCTCGTAAACAACACCAACTTTGCACGCAACTAACTTGCAAGCCTGATGCTGCAAGCCAGTTTGTGATGACTTTGGCTCGCCAGTGCACAAAGACTTGACAGTTTTCGAGGTGCCCTGAAAACAACGTCCACACAAAACTTGCTTGCTATCCTCAGTGGATAGCTGGGCGTGCATTAAGATCCTCGAGCTAGTAATTCTGCTTCCGTTTCTTTCAGTAGCAAGTTAGCGCTCGTCCTTTGTCCCTGCATTGTCCCGCGCTAAGCCCACCTGCAAATCAATAAATCTACTGGAACGACGTTTTTATTGCTGCCGTGTGACCGCCAACACGTGAAAGCCGTGCAGCGGGCAAAACGTGGAACCTGTGCGTGAATCTCCTAGGCTGATCACTAATCCAAAAAAAAGCAATATCAAGAACAGGGACACAGTACACATGTTGGTAAGTTCCTGGTTCAAAGATAATTGCGGTTAATGTGAACTAAGCGCATAATGTTCAGCAAGCACAGGAAAGCCAGTTGGACGCACCTTCTTCCGCGGCGGGCCATCCTTCGAGGAACACTTGCGCGAGGCCATACGCTTGTTTTGGCGCCACGTTTTCATTTCTTCTTCAGTCTCTGCAATTTTTACCGCATTATTATAAGTGAACGCCAAAATCGTGTTCGGCAATGCCGGAGAGGATCCTAACTCTTACCTGTCATATGGACAATGCTGGCCTTATAAAATCCGCCCCGGGTGGTGGTGTTGCCCGCCCAAAACACATCATAAGGCTTCCCCCTCTCGAAGTCGTCGATATCATGCGGTGCAAAATTTCGAACGTCGGCGTCCGATACCACGTAGCGTTTGTCTTCGCCTTCGTACTGGACAAGCACGAACATTTTCTTGCCCCAACAGAGTTAGCAACGCGAGCACATAAGAGCACACCAGAGCTCACCTTCACACTACGCTAGGCTTAAACATCTGCGCATCTGCCGCGAATTCTACGAAACGGTATGGCTACGCCTAGTCTTGGCCGGAAACCAAATAACTTCGTATATGTCGGAAACGAAACCGCACCACTTTTCCTTGTAAACAAGCAATTATCTGGCATGTTGATTTCCGTTTAATTTGTTTTTTTATTAAAAATGTCCGCGACAATCGGCATGTGAAAATAAAATATATCCTAGTACTCATGTGCATATACACGTGAATATGTAGTGAAAAAAAAATAAGGGGTGGAGAACAGATACTTCATACCGAGTACTGGTAGGACCAAAAAGCCCGAGAGTGGCTCTTAAGGAAAGAGAATTATTAAACGCGAACTTGCAATTGAAGTACAAAGTGCGCAGAAAATATATTGAGGGGCCCTGTATATTCGACTCTATATTAGGCCGATAGTTTTTTTTTTTTTTAATCACAAGATATAGAACTCTTAGGTCGGCTTAGATTCCACGTGACCAATGAAACGCACGAGCAAACTCCGACAGGCCGCTTTAAACACGCATCCCGGAAATCCTGGTTGAGCACTCGTTTCAAAAGAGCAGCACTACAAACCTCTAGATTGACTGCACAGAAGATTGGAACTGTACAAAGAGGAGAGTGATACGGAGGAGGCCAGTGATGGCAAGGACGAGTGAGCGGGAGTAGGTTCACATGAAAGAAATGCCGTTTGCGTGCTGTCCCCGCTGAACGTTCCGATCTATTCGACCTTTTACTTTCAAGCGTCGATCGTCTTAAAGTGTTGGTTGCGGCCTAGATTCGAGTAAATATACTATATAACTATCTCGATCAGGCAAATGGTACTGCACATATGCGCAAGATTTTTTGCATGCTGTAAAGGGCAGAAAAAAGTTGATGCCCCGCATAATGTTCAGGCATATATATTAATGGTGTCAATCGGAAAAAAAGAAGAAAACAGAATTAGGACACCAGCTGATCGACGGGATGCAGTCTAGTAAATTCTCTCCAATAGCTAGAGTGTACGCGTATGTACACTAGCTATATAATAGTTGGTTATTCGTAACACATGTGCTGTGGCATAAAAAGGGGTGACACAAATAAGTTGACGCTGCGTCTTCCGTGTTTCTTTTTGTGTGTTATACGTAATTGCATCGTTATGCAGTTACTACATTAATTTTTTGCTCAATTTGTAGCACTTACTATCGCGATCGAAAGAAACACGAACAACGCGGCGCCTACGCGCTCCGCTGTTCATATTTCTTTCGATCGCGCTTTTACATGACGTTCGTCCTAGAATGCATCACGGACGACTCTATAGCGTCTTTTTTGCTACCACCGAAGTAAAATCGTGATGAAAAGAAATGCGAACAGCTGAGCGCGTACGCTGCGTGTTGTTCGCCTTCCTTTCGATCACGATAGTACGCGTATGTATACTCAGGTGTGCGACAGCGCAAATTACTTCCGAAATGCGAATTGCATGCAACGCGCATTAAACCGCACTGTCTGCTTTCGATGTGCAGTCCAGCGTATTAACTGTGAGTACATATATTCACCGCCTTGCAGCTCGCAATGAATGTCGGTTCGACGTTCACACACTTTTCCCCAACTCAGGCCCTTAATTCGCCCACCCCCCTTTTGTCAAGAAACGAGAAAGTACAGCTAGGGCGGCACACGCAGAGCCCTGAGATCTGCTGTGGCGAGTTCAAATTCAAGAGATATATGGGATACGTACATGGGTATAACTAGCCATACAACATAGCACGCGGTTTTGAGCTCTGAACTTTTGACCTACGGCGCACGTTCCTCCGGTTGTGATTATACCACCTTAAAGGTGTATTGGTGAGTGCTATCAAAATACGGAAAGGGACGAACACACAGGTAGATTCCATATTTCTCCGTATTTGATAGCGCTCACCAATACCTTCAAGGATGCATTTCCAACTAGCCCCAGTAGTAGCTCTTTTGATTATACCGGCCTCCCAAATGGGAATTAAGGTTGCGCATTGAAGGACCCCAGTTGGGGTTCCTCTTTCGAGTGACGGTCGGCGAACAGGCTGTGCAAAGAGCGAACAAAAAGCCACCAGTTTAGACGGTTGACACGATATATCATATGAGCCCCAGGCCAACTTTTTTTTTTTTGACGGGTAAAAAAAAGAAATTGGTTTTTGAGGAAAGAAATGACCTCACATCTCAGTGCACGGGTACCCGAACAGCGCCGTAAGGGAAATAATGAAGGAAGAATTGAAGGAAGAAAGGAAGAGGGAAGTGTTGCAGTGGAGAGCTCAGGAATAATTTCGACCCTGGGGATTTTTAATGTGCACTTCCATCGCATAGCATACGGGCGCTTTTTGCGCTTCGCATCCATCGAAACGCATGCAGCCGCCGCGGCTGGGTTCGAACCTGGGCAGCCTTTAGTAAGCCCCGCCACGGTATATGGCTTAATGGTTCAAATCAAACGACACCTGAGGTGTCGGTTCACTGCGCTCGATACTGAGAGGAGGACTGAGCACTCGTGTTCGATTCCAGCCACGGTGGACTAGAGCTCGTTTAGAAGGTTCAACACAGAGCAAACGAGTGAGCCCTCCACAATCCAACCCAATCCAATCCGTTTATATTTAGGTTTGGTCGTGTTCACTTTTCTTCCTGGCGAGCAGTCGCATCCAACCAACGTGAGGCCGGCAGCACCGCAAACACTTTTGCCCCTCGTACGTACAGCGATGAGTACTCCTCGTCGCAAGCGGTACCGTCAGTACTTGGAGCCCGGGCAGCCGTGGGATGTGCCGAGGCAGACGGCGTACAACGATGAGCTGAAGAGAGCTCGACGCGCTCACGCTAGCAACGTGGATAGTGCGACACAAGGCGACGAGTCCGACCATGCGCACGGAAGCCGATGTTCAGACAGTTCCAGCCACTCAGGAGACGATACTAGCTGTGTTGATGGCAGTGAAGCGCCTGACGATTTTTTTGATTGCCACGAACAGGCAATCGGCGATGTCGATCACCCTGTCGGATCAAAACCAGTGGAATTGTGCAACAACGGCCACCCTGCGAACGAAGACGAGATGGCGTCGGTCAGCGATGTAGGCGGGAGTGCCGAAGACAGCCCTCCAAACTCAGGCGAGTCGACATCGTTCACTGACGTCGGCGAGCGTAGCGAAGGCGGCACTCCCAACACAGATGAATGGGCATCTTTCAGTGAGGCGGGCGAGAGTGGCGAGGGGGGCCCCCCGAACGAAGAAGAGCCAGCGTCATTCAGAGAACGTGATGAAAACTTCAGACGTTATTTCGAAGAATGTGCAAAAGAAACCCTGCCCAATAGGGCCATAAACAAAGCACAGGCCATCCTTCTAATTTTGACGTACGTTGTGCACGCAGGCCTCTCTTGGACCCAAGTAGAGGGGCTGTTGAAGCTCATCAACACGCTTTGTGGCAGTGACGTGTTGCCTGACACCACACACATGCTTAGGAAGATGTGGGAGACTGAAATGGATTCCCTTCAGGTCCACTTCTTTTGCCAGGTATGCTTTGGCTACTTTGGAAGCAAAGGGAGGAAGGAAACAACACACACATTCACATGCATGCATTGCAACACCACGCAGACGGTGCGGCGGCTGATAGCAAGAGGCGATTTCTTTCTAATTTTCAACCTGAAGGAGCAAATCTACGACATCGTTTCACAGTACTCTGGGTTACTGTTTCACCGCTTGAAGCAAATGGCCTCGACTGTACCTTCCATGTATGCAGATATCACAGATGGGCGGCTCTATCGAAGCACAAGAAGCCAACTGAAGGCAAAATGGAGTGACCTGACAGTCACTATGAACACAGATGGATCACCTGTTTTTAAATCCAGTAAGGCTAGTGTATGGCCTGTTCAACTACTCATAAATGAGCTGCCTTTCAACATTCGGTTCCGTAATGTAATTGTGGGGGCACTGTGGTTTGCGAAGACCCATCCTCCTCAACATCTATTTATGAAGGCGTTTGTCAAGGCGTTTAATGACATTGGCACCATAGTGTGGAAGCATGCCTCTGAAACTGTGCTGTCTAGACTGACTGTGGCATGCTGCTGTGTCGACTCGCCAGCCAGGGCATCTTTGCTTAACATGAAGCAGTTCAATGGATATTTCGGGTGCTCCTGGTGCCTGCAGAAGGGAACTGCTGTCGATGGTAAGCCATTCATTTTGGGGAATCGGGCTTGTATTCATATTAGCTTGCATTGTGGTCTACCAAATGCTTTTAAACTAAGGGTTCTTTGTATTGTATGCTGAGCGTCATAGCTTGCTTAACCTGTACATCAGTATTTTGTCATATTTTAAAACCTTGTAATTTTATTGTTTTAGCACTGTTTGTTCATGGCACAGGTACGTGTAATTTGTGCGAGGCAGCCACCTGCGTGAGTGGCATTGGCAACATAATCATTTGTATGCACAGTGCCTGATATCGTGGCATCTGCTCTTGTACACTTCTCTTCACACTTACTAGTAGCATTATGAGGCTCAGAAACAAAGTCCATGTCATGAGAAGTAACATGTATTGAAAATGCTTATTAATGCAAGTTGACTTCATCCTGTCATTGCTCCTTGAATATTAAGTTTTCATTATTGCAGGGTGTGCAATTTACTGGTTGTGTATAGTCTGACATTGAAGATCTAGATACAACATCCTTTGACATAAGGCAGGACACAAGATACTTACCATGATTGCAGTCTTGCACTGCTAGCATTGTTTTCGTGTTTAAGGCATCTCAAAAAGCTTCATGTAGTACACATGGCCCTGATGCATGGCATTGAAGCCTCATAAACGGGCTGGTGACAAATTTAGTACTGTGATATAGCAGTGCACATATTTAAAGGGGCTCTAATAAAGTTGCGGTATGCCTGGGATGTTAAAACACGCTGCTTCACGAGTATTGCCCAGCAAGAATATTTTTAATGCGCTTTGTAGAAGCCGAGTTATCTGTAGTTGAAATCTAAACTTTCAGCGTCTTCGCACTTTTTCCTCTCCTCTCATCACTTTTTGTATGCTGGAAGGTCGACGCTCCTCCACCGACCCCAATTCTGGGAGCGGAGCTTCCTGACCTGCCGGAGCTGCACGGCTTAGTGGCTGTGGTCACGATAGCGGCCTGATGTCTCAAAGAATGTAACCAATAGTCAGCTCTCAACTTTCATATGCAGGTGCAGGCAATGGAGGAGGATGCGAACATGAAAAAGTCGGCGGGAAGGTCTCGTCAATTTTATGCTGCGTGTAGAAGTGTAATTTTGGGTCAGGTTTTCGTGAAAACACAGTGCACTGATTGAGCGAGTTGATGCACTCTCCTCGGAAGGTGTTTCAGAGCCCTTTATATAAAGTGGCTGTAGTGCACTGCATGACAGAGAATTTTGTTATTCCATTGATTGTGAGTCAATGTTGTAGCACAGGCAATCGTGTATTCATATTTACTGAGGTTTTATTTTACTTTAGCAGCTGCTATGATTTTATTGATTATGATAGCCTGGTTGTCTATACTCACAATGAAGTCACAGCAGAGAATGTACACAGGCATAATGGAAGGAAAGCAGACAACTGCGTTCGCTCTTTTGCAGTCATCTGTTCTGTTTTTGCATCATGATGCTGTAGTTTTGTAAGTGCTTAATTCCTGTGCCTGTCTCTTGCAGGCACGATTCGGTATATCCAAGGAGCTGAGCCAGCAGCGCCACGCACGCACACTAACATGCGTCAAGACATGCAGTCTGCCCACAGACAGCGCCAGACCGTGCGTGGGGTGAAAGGACTTTCTCCACTTGTGAGCCTCCAAGGCTTCAATCTTGTGTGGGGTCTGCCACCCGATTATATGCACTGTGTTCTTGAGGGGGTAACGCAACAAGTAACCGAGATATGGCTGACTGCTGTTGGAAAGCCTTTTTATATTGGCAGGCATGTTCATGAACTCGAGCATCGCATTCAGCAACTGAAGCCTCCGATTAAGTTCTGCCGATTGCCTAGACCAATTTCAGAGCGTAAAAATTGGAAGGCCACTGAGTGGATGTTCTGGTTACTGTATTATGCTCTCCCTTGCTTAAGGGATCTGATCCCTGAAAGGCACCTAAATCATTTTTCATTGTTGCGTCAAGGCATTTTTCTGCTGATTCAGACCTCCGTGAGTAGTGTTCACCTCACTGAAGCAGAGCAACTGCTGTCATTATTTGTGAACAGGTTTTCCTTTCTGTACGGAAAAAGCAATGCCTCATTTAATGTGCATCAATTGCTGCATCTTGCTAAAAGTGTGGAAATGATTGGGCCTCTGTGGGGAACCTCCACATTTCCATTTGAAAATGGAAATGGGCAACTGGTAAGACATGTTACAGCCGCAAAAGGTGTGCCATTGCAGGTGGCGGAGCGTTGCATGATGAAAATGTGGCTCAAAAATGCAAATAGGTTTGTGGGCCTGTCATCAACTCTCTTGCAGAGAAAAAACAAAATGTTAATGGTTCGTGACATGCAAAGAACTGGTGCACATGTGCTAGGAGCACCACTGCGATCGATGCACCTGGAGGACGCCGTCACCGGAATGTTCATTACTCAGTATGGAGAAGTGCCTGTCATGTCACATTATGCTCGAGTAGAGATAAATGGCATCACCATTCACAGTACTCAATACAATAGGCCTGAAAAAACTTGTTCTTACTGTGTGAGGTTGACTAATGGCATTTACTGCCTTGTGATAGACATCTGCTCTTTCAACATAAATGGCCAAAAGGTTGCACTCGTGTGCCAAGAGTTGGTAATCTGCCAGCCAGTCTTCCGAAATGTCACGTACATGCACCCCTGTAAGCGTGCTCCTGCGAGTCGAAATCTCTGTCTGTGCTCATCTGATGATGTTGCTGCCCAGTGTGTGTTGCTTGAAATGGAGAATGTTTCTTATGTTTGCGATATTGCAAACAATTACAACATAGATTGAGTGAAAGAAGGATTTCAGTACCTTGGTACTGCCAACTTTAAATAAAGAATAGAGGCCTAAAAAATTATATTACTGGAGTCACATTTTTGAAGCCTTAAAAGAACATATAATTTGAATGATAATTACAAATATGCTGTTTAAATAACAACAACTTTAAAAACTTTAGAGCTCAATTTGTATTATGCAGTATTAATTTTACTCTTGCTGCATTCCATGTTGTCAGGGGAAGCCAGTGCCATGCATTTTAGCAAAATCCTTGCAGCAAAATTTCCTCAAAGCTTGTGACAAAAATTTACATAACATATGCGTTCACTAGGACTTTGTTTACATGAGGTTAAATGGCATATTTGAAATCTGCACACACAAATACATGCTATGCGAAGGTTTAATAATTGTGACATATTTTTTCCTAGACCTTTTTCTCTATTCATATAGGTTTTGTGGTTTGGTTCTGTGCTGTTTAATGTCCCTAAGCGACTTAGGCTAGAAAGGATGCCATAGTGGAGGGCTCTGGAAATTTCAACCATTTAGGGTTCTTTGACGTGCACAGAGATTGCACAGTACACTGGCCTGAAGCATTTTTCCTCCATCGAAATGCAACTGCTGTGGCTCGGATCAAATCCATGTCGTTAGGGTCAGCAGCCGAGGATCATAACCACTGAGCCATCGGGGAAGCCAATTTAAATAAGCGAATAGGGGTGCTTTTGGTTAAGAAAATGTGCTCGGCTGGAGCTGCTTGTCATGATGACGATGATGTTTTCCTATAGCGCAAGGGCGTCTTGGCCAAAGAGTGCCATAGCGTAAGGTGGCGTCGAAGATTCATTTTCCGAGCATTTCACCCCTGAAGAGCAGATCACCAGACCAGGTGTAGACCCATTGCTTTTCCATTAGCAGTCAGCTTATACCAATGTGTACTCATTGCCAGTAGGGATTGAGCTGCACACCTAGCTCTTGCATATAAGGCAGATGTTTAAACCACTTTTCCACTGCTGTGGTATAGGTGCCTGGCATCTTATGCCGGTCCGTACTGAATGCCATAGGGGATTGAACCATGCACCCGTCACATTCAAGATGGATACTGAAACCATTTGGCTACTGCCCTGGCCTTGGTACCCAGCATAGTTTGCCAAATATTTTGCATACTATGCCTGATATGATCCAATGCAAGAGATTGCACCTGCCAAAATAGTGTTTCTGTGTCATGCTGTTGCTCAGTGCAAGCCGTACACACAGACATGACATTGATTCAGCACACAGCTGTACAGTCAGTCCTTGCTGGTGCTTGATCAGCGAGGGTCATTAATAGGTAATTGCCAGGCATAGAAGTAACCCCACCTAAAGTGATATGTAACAGAGTCAGAACCTACTTTTAGAGCTACTCTTAACCACAAAACAAACCACTAAAGTTATGGCTGTGCTACTCTTGGTGACGCAGAACTCAGAATTTCCTCTCTACGCTTTTCATATTCTGCTGCATCTTTGTCTTTGTCATTCATGCAAAGATATGGTGGCACTGGTCAAGGATAACTTCGAACCAGGTAGTGCAGTTTCTACAAGCCAGCTGTTTTTAGTGTGTATGCATTGCTCTTTTGCTCAGAGGTCTCATTTACATGAAGTACCATATTGCAAGGATCCATCTGATTCCTCCCTTTGTGGCCGTGTCTCCTGCCTGTTGGCCCCCTGGCCTTTCTGCAGACTCCTTAGAAACCATTGCTGGCTCCAACAAGTTCTTAGCAAGGACATGCTGTCATCAATTTTTCCTCTTTGTTACCAGAAAATGTGTTTAGTTTACCTCAGGTGTAGTTACCACACATGTAACCAGCATTTTGTATTATTCCTGCGCAATTAGTTTGTGTTTCTGAAATACGATTACTTCTTTGGCAGTGCATACATATTGTCATATGCATATGGCATTTTGCCGCATGCATAATTTGTAGATTACAGTTTTGGTTTTGAAGTGATTATATCGCAAAAGTTGTGATGTAATGTTCTACACTTCGACTACCCGAGTACAGGAATGCATGAGTGCTGCTCTGTACGTATTTTTTGCCATGTGTAATCACCAAGCATTGTTAGTAAGTTCACCACTGTTTCCTTGTTTTTCTGTGACTATTTTTTGCCATCACTTAAGACAACAATTGAATTTGATAGGTGAAGTATAACTATAACAAACACAGTTTTTGTTTTCCACATGTGCATTGTGCAAATATCTAGTCAGTGCAGCTGGTGCCTATGGTGGTTGGTTGAAGTAGGTTGTTGACTGTATAATGCTGAGAACTTCACCCATGAGCAGTTGTAAGAACAGCATTTTGTTTGGTGTTCATATTGAATTTTCTGCAGATGACGAGGGTTATGTTCACTGTGACCTTGAGTAAGGTTTGGATTTTCTGTGTTATAAGGCCCTGACAATAAATAATTTCTGTGCCTACTTACTGTCCCAACAATACTGATCTGGTGCTAGAATGCACAACTGCAAGGTGGCCTGCAGTGAGCAGTCATGCCTGGCTATGCAACTCACTTGGGGAAGACTGGCAACTTTTCCTGGAGATATAACAGTCATGCAGCTCCAACAACAGTATCTCAGTGCTGCTTAGTGCAGAGCTTTGCGTGCCAAAATATAAGCACTATTTGGAGGGCACTGATTTAGCATTGTGTGGACCAGTTACCAATTCGATGCTGTAGAGAGCATCAGTGGCAGAAAGGCATGACAATGACAGTCCCACTGCTCATAAATGAGATGCATTTTCAAGGAACATCATCATGCTCTTCAAGGGTGCCAGTTATTTGGCAGCCATAAGGAATGGGCTAAGGAATATAAAATTGGCACCTACAGGCCCATTGCATACTTAAACCTAGCCATTGAATGCAGCACTTTGCGAATCCTCTGTAAAACCTAGATCATATGGTGGATCGATTCACCAAATTATTACAATGAATCACTATAGTCCTGATGATAACATGTATGTTGCGTATATGCCTGCTGCAGGACGAAGGCCTCTCCCATATATCTCTCCACTTAACCTCATCCTGTGCCAGCCACAGCTATCTTTCTGCGCACAATTCTTAATATAACCCACCCACCGAACTTTCTGCCAAATACACTTGCCTTCTCTTATAACCGAATCCGTTACCCTTAATGACCATGTCATCTTGCCTTCGCATCACATGCCTCAAGCCTATTTCCTCTAGATTTCCACTAGGCTGTCAATTATCCACATTTGTTCTCTGATTCACTCTGTTGTCTTCCTGTCCTTTATCAGTACACACATATTATTTTTCTTTCCATGCAGCTCTCTGTATTGTTCTCAAGTTAAGTTGGTTGGACCCTTTTGATTAGCCTTCATGTTTCTGCCCCACAGGTGAGCACCGGTAGGAATGTACAGCTAGCTATAAAATATTTCACGTGAGATTGTTATAAAGCTAAATTTATCTGAGTATATACCTGTCAAACATGCCCCATTCTCATTTTTTAAATTCACACTCATATATGGTCCAGATTTGCAGTTATACCAGCCCAAAATAGACTTATTCCCTTACCACTTCCAGTGTCTCACAACCAATTCTAAACTGCTGTTCCTTCACAAACTGAGTTAGCAGCATGTTAATTTTTAGACCCATTTACATATATGAATTTTTTAGACAATTTATTTCTGTAGTACAAAACTTTTTGACACGTCCTCATTGATGAATTTGAGCTCTGAATCCGCAGTGACAGCATTGTGACAAATCTGCAGCAAAGCAGTACAGTCCCTCGACATATATAATTGGTTTTTGGGGAAAGGAAATGGTGCAGTATCTGTCTCATATATCTTTGTACACCTGAACCGCGCCGCAAGGGAAGGGATAAAGGAGGGAGTGAAAGAAAGGAAGAATAGGTGCCGTAGTGGAGGGCTCCGGAATAATTTCGACCACCTGGGGATCTTTAACGTGCACTGACATCGCACAGCACACGGGCGCCTTAGCGTTTTTCCTCCATAAAAACGCAGCCGCCGCGGTCGGGTTCGAACAGTCCCTCGACAGGAATCTCGAGAGGAATCTGTCGCGCCGCGACAGAACCCGCGGCATACACCTCTGTCGCGCTAAAAGAGGCGTGCTACAAGTCTGTCGCGCCGCTGAACCCACAACAGGCGGCGCTGTTGCCTGTCGTGGGCGCGACAAAAGTGCCTGTCGCGGGCTCTGTCGCGCGACAAAGTCGTGCCGCGCGACAGAACCCACGACAGGCACTTCTGTCGCGCGGGTGAACCCACGACAGGTAGCTCTGTCGAGGCACGCAGCTCTGTCGTGCGGCACGACTCTCTCTGTCGCACGACAGTACCTGCGACAGATGTCTGTCGCGCGACAAAGCCTGCGACAGATACCTTTGTCGCACGACACGCGGCAGCAGAAATGTCTGTCTTGCGACAAACCCCACTGCAGAGGTTTTTGTCGCGCTACAGAAGCCACGACACGACCCTTTGTCGCGCGACACATAGCACGACAAGAAAGCTTGTCTTGCGACACAAAATTTTGTCGCGCGACAGATGCGCGACAGGAATTTCTGTCGTGCGTTTGGATCGGGTCATCCCCATTTTTACTCAGGTCATTTTCATCTCGGATGCGAATGGCTCGCGTTTTGGCCTGCAGCCTTCCGCACAAGGACATGCCCGTTTTCCCGCCACGCGAACGCATAGCCCTTTTCTGTACCGTTTTCACGTGCCAGGAAATCAGACTGGCGCACACGACTTTCTGCTTGGAAATAACTCGGATCTTCTAGGTGCTGTCTGCGAAGGAAACCCATATCGTTCGTGAATTTAGAAAAAAAAAACATTGTTGTCGATTGGCTACGATTTCCAAGAATGCCGCCTGACACGGTCGCTGGTAGTGTAACGTTTGTATAGGTAGTACTCGCTGAAGTAGGAATATGTGGAGTCATATCTTGAAAAATTTTCAACAAAGCGAATAGATTTCTTTTGCAATAAAAAGCGCCTTTCAAGATTACATTTCCCAGTGACTCCCCAGATAAGCGAACAATAGCGAAACCTGGAATGAACTGCACTGAAATAAAGCTGGCGCCAAAATGTCCGTTGGTGAGCGCCATCAAAGTTTCCAAATGTTGAAAAGTGTTTGTTCGTTACATTGGCGAGAGCTTCGCCTCTTATTACCCCCCGCCCCTGTTTACATATCAACCAGGATTTCTGTTTGCGGTATTTTGTAGAGTTTTCTCTATAGTACGCCAGGCCTTTTGCGGATCGCAGTGAACTCGTGAGAACCTTCCACTGCAGTGATGAATTCGAGATTTATATATGTCCGAACCTAATTTATTCCTATCTTATTTATGCTGTTCTAGAATTGACAGCTCTCTCGTTTATTTTGTTTTTTTTCTAAATATGCCAAACAGATGGTTTCGGCCTCTTATGCGCTTTACTAAAGCAGAAGTTTTTCGCAAGTTTTTGGCGCTATTTTGCCCTTGGTTAACATTGCTACAGTAAAAGCGTAGCTCTATTATTTTTTGCTTCTATTGTGTACTAGATTAGGGTCAATTTCGCAAAGACAGTACACATTTTTCCTGTGTTACAGGCTGAAACGAGGTGTAGTGATTTGTGCACGCCATCTTGGAATAAAACCAAAGGTGGTCACTAAAATCACTTAGCAAGACACCTGGGTCCTGTTCGTCGCAATTAGTCAAGCATAAATCAATTAGGGTCTCTCTCGACCCCAAGTAGCACGTGTAGGCGCATTAAAAATGTTAGAGAAACCATGTAAAGAAATGATGTCGAGAAAGTCACTTGTTGCCGCTGATCGTTCCAACACATGTCATGGTAAAATCGGACATAATTACAATTGGTTTCTTTTCGGTATGCTATCAAGAAAAGAACAAAATTCTTGCGCAAGGGGGCCGATAACCAACACCGAACACAGAACCGCTTCTATTGATAAAAAGCGCAGACTTGAAAAACTGTACTAATATGAAAGATTATTTTTAACCTACAGTGCAACTCCACCGCCTTTATTATTTTTCCTAGACATTGTTCCGCACCTGTATCCTTCGAAGTGGACGATGTCCGCAGTTTGTGCATACCATGTTTCACTGAATGGCAATATGTCAAATCTGCGGTTTAAAGAAGATAAAAAAAAGAAATGTTGACCTCCTCATCCTTATTCTTTGAGCTACGCACGTTTGCGGAATAAAAGAAAAATGTGGACCGGGCTTTTGCGGCCGGCCCGTTTTAGAACATCGAAAGAACTAGAATCTTGGTAAACACGGTCTCGCGTTACGAATGGCATTCCTCGCACCAAGCAGTGCAGTCATCCCCGTTTTACTCAGGTCATTTTCATCTCGGATGCGAATGGCTCGCGTTCTGGCCTGCAGCCTTCCGCACAAGGACATGCCCGTTTTCCCGCCACGCGAACGCATAGCCCTTTTCTGTACCGTTTTCACGTGCCAGGAAATCAGACCGGCGCACACGACTTTCTGCTTGGAAATAACTCGGATCTTCTAGGTGCTGTCTGCGAAGGAAACCCATATCGTTCGTGAATTTAGAAAAAAAAAACATTGTTGTCGATTTGCTACGATTTCCAAGAATGCCGCCTGACACGGTCGCTGGTAGTGTAACGTTTGTATAGGTAGTACTCGCTGAAGTAGGAATATGAGGAGTCATATCTTGAAAAATTTTCAACAAAGCGAATAGATTTCTTTTCCAATAAAAACCGCCTTTCAAGATTACATTTCCCAGTGACTCCCCAGATAAGCGAACAATAGCGAAACCTGGAGTGAACTGCACTGAAATAAAGCTGGCGCCAAAATGTCCGTTGGTCAGCGCCATCAAAGTTTCCAAATGTTGAAAACTGTTTGTTCGTTACATTGGCGAGAGCTTCGCCTCTTAGTACCCGCCGCCCCTGTTTACATATCAACCGGGATTTCTGTTTGCGGTATTTTGTAGAGTTTCCTCTACAGTACGCCAGGTCTTTTGCGGATCGCAGTGAATTCGTGAGAACCTTCCACTGCAGTGATGAATTCGAGATTTATATATGTCCGAACCTAATTTATTCTGATCTTATTTATGCTGTTCTAGAATTGACAGCTCTCTCGTTTATTTTTTTTTTCTAGATATGCCAAAGAGATGGTTTCGGCCTCTTATGCGCTTTAATAAAGCAGAAGTTTTTCGCAAGTTTTTGGCGCTATTTTGTCCTTGGTTAACATTGCTACAGTAAAAGCGCAGCTCTATTATTTTTTGCGACTATTGTGTACTAGATTAGGGTCAATTTCGCAAAGACAGTACACATTTTTCCTGTGTTACAGGCTGAACCGAGGTGTAGTGATTTGTGCACGCCATCTTGGAATAAAACAAAAGGTGGTCACTAATATCACTTAGCAAGACGCCTGGGTCCTGTTCGTCGCAATTAGTCAAGCATAAATCAATTAGGGTCTCACTCGACCCCAAGTAGCACGTGTAGGCGCATTAACAATGTTAGAGAAACCATGTAAAGAAATGATGTCGAGAAAGTGACTTGTTGCCGCTGATCGTTCCAACACACGTTATGGTAACATCGGCAATAATTACAATTGGTTTCTTATCGGTATGCTATCAAGAAAAGAACAAAATTCTACGCAAGGGGGCCGATAACCAACACCGAACACAGAACCGCTTCTATTGATAAAAAGCGCAGACTTGAAAAACTGTACTAATATGAAAGATTATTTTTAACCTACAGTGCAACTCCACCGCCTTTATTATTTTTCCTAGACATTGTTCCGCACCTGTATCCTTCGAAGTGGACGATGTCCGCAGTTTGTGCATACCATGTTTCACTGAATGGCAATATGTCAAATCTGCGGTTTAAAGAAGATAAAAAAAAGAAATGTTGACCTCCTCATCCTTATTCTTTGAGCTACGCACGTTTGCGGAATAAAAGAAAAATGTGGACCGGGCTTTTGCGGCCGGCCCGTTTTAGAACATCGAAAGAACTAGAATCTTGGTAAACACGGTCTCGCGTTACGAATGGCATTCCTCGCACCAAGCAGTGCAGTCATCCCCGTTTTACTCAGGTCATTTTCATCTCGGATGCGAATGGCTCGCGTTCTGGCCTGCAGCCTTCCGCACAAGAACATGCCCGTTTTCCCGCCACGCGAACGCATAGCCCTTTTCTGTACCGTTTTCACGTGCCAGGAAATCAGACCGGCGCACACGACTTTCTGCTTGGAAATAACTCGGATCTTCTAGGTGCTGTCTGCGAAGGAAACCCATATCGTTCGTGAATTTAGAAAAAAAAAACATTGTTGTCGATTGGCTACGATTTCCAAGAATGCCGCCGGACACGGTCGCTGGTAGTGTAACGTTTGTATAGGTAGTACTCGCTGAAGTAGGAATATGAGGAGTCATATCTTGAAAAATTTTCAACAAAGCGAATAGATTTCTTTTGCAATAAAAACCGCCTTTCAAGATTACATTTCCCAGTGACTCCCCAGATAAGCGAACAATAGCGAAACCTGGAGTGAACTGCACTGAAATAAAGCTGGCGCCAAAATGTCCGTTGGTCAGCGCCAACAAACTTTCCAAATGTTGAAAAGTGTTTGTTCCTTACATTGGCGAGAGCTTCGCCTCTTAGTACCCGCCGCCCCTGTTTACATATCAACCGGGATTTCTGTTTGCGGTATTTTGTAGAGTTTCCTCTACAGTACGCCAGGTCTTTTGCGGATCGCAGTGAATTCGTGAGAACCTTCCACTGCAGTGATGAATTCGAGATTTATATATGTCCGAACCTAATTTATTCTGATCTTATTTATGCTGTTCTAGAATTGACAGCTCTCTCGTTTATTTTTTTTTTCTAGATATGCCAAAGAGATGGTTTCGGCCTCTTATGCGCTTTAATAAAGCAGAAGTTTTTCGGAAGTTTTTGGCGCTATTTTGTCCTTGGTTAACATTGCTACAGTAAAAGCGCAGCTCTATTATTTTTTGCGACTATTGTGTACTAGATTAGGGTCAATTTCGCAAAGACAGTACACATTTTTTCTGTGTTACAGGCTGAACCGAGGTGTAGTGATTTGTGCACGCCATCTTGGAATAAAACAAAAGGTGGTCACTAATATCACTTAGCAAGACGCCTGGGTCCTGTTCGTCGCAATTAGTCAAGCATAAATCAATTAGGGTCTCACTCGACCCCAAGTAGCACGTGTAGGCGCATTAACAATGTTAGAGAAACCATGTAAAGAAATGATGTCGAGAAAGTCATTTGTTGCCGCTGATCGTTTCAACAATGTTATGGTAAAATCGGCCATATTTACAATTGGTTTCTTATCGGTATGCTATCAAGAAAAGAACAAAACTCTTGCACAAGGGGGCCGATAACCAACACGGAACACAGAACCGCTTCTATTGATAAAAAGCGCAGACTTGAAAAACTGTACTAATATGAAAGATTATTTTTAACCTACAGTGCAACTCCACCGCCTTTATTATTTTTCCTAGACATTGTTCCGCACCTGTATCCTTCGAAGTGGACGATGTCCGCAGTTTGTGCATACCATGTTTCACTGAATGGCAATATGTCAAATCTGCGGTTTAAAGAAGAGAAAAAAAAAGAAATGTTGACCTCCTCATCCTTATTCTTTGAGCTACGCACGTTTGCGGAATAAAAGAAAAATGTGGACCGGGCTTTTGCGGCCGGCCCGTTTTAGAACATCGAAAAAACTAGAATCTTGGTAAACACGGTCTCGCGTTACGAATGGCATTCCTCGCACCAAGCAGTGCAGTCATCCCCGTTTTACTCAGGTCATTTTCATCTCGGATGCGAATGGCTCGCGTTCTGGCCTGCAGCCCTTCGCACAAGGACATGCCCGTTTTCCCGCCACGCGAACGCATAGCCCTTTTCTGTGCCGTTTTCACGTGCCAGGAAATCAGACCGGCGCACACGACTTTCTGCTTGGAAATAACTCGGATCTTCTAGGTGCTGTCTGCGAAGGAAACCCATATCGTTCGTGAATTAAAAAAAAAAAACATTGTTGTCGATTGGCTACGATTTCCAAGAATGCCGCCTGACACGGTCGCTGGTAGTGTAACGTTTGTATAGGTAGTACTCGCTGAAGTAGGAATATGTGGAGTCATATCTTGAAAAATTCTCAACAAAGCGAACAGATTTCTATTGCAATAAAAAGCGCCTTTCAAGATTACATTTCCCAGTGACTCCCCAGATAAGCGAACAATAGCGAAACCTGGAATGAACTGCACTGAAATAAAGCTGGCGCCAAAATGTCCGTTGGTCAGTGCCATCAAACTTTCCAAATGTTGAAAAGTGTTTGTTCGTTACATTGGCGAGAGCTTCGCCTCTTAGTACCCGCCGCCCCTGTTTACATATCAACCGGGATTTCTGTTTGCGTTATTTTGTAGAGTTTCCTCTACAGTACGCCAGGTCTTTTGCGGATCGCAGTGAATTCGTGAGAACCTTCCACTGCAGTGATGAAGTCGAGATTTATATATGTCCGACAATAATTTATTCCTATCTTATTTATGCTGTTCTAGAATTGACAGCTCTCTCGTTAATTTTGTTTTCTTTTTCTAAATATGCCAAACAGATGGTTTCGGCCTCTTATGCGCTTTATTAAAGCAGAAGTTTTTCGCAAGTTTTTGGCGCTATTTTGCCCTTGGCTAACATTGCTACAGTAAAAGCGCAGCTCTATTATTTTTTGCGACTATTGTGTACTAGATTAGGGTCAATTTCGCAAAGACAGTACACATTTTTCCTGTGTTACAGGCTGAACCGAGGTGTATTGATTTGTGCACGCCATCTTGGAATAAAACAAAAGGTGGTCACTAAAATCACTTAGCAAGACACCTGGGTTCTGTTCGTCGCAATTAGTCAAGCATAAATCAATTAAGGTCTCACTCGACCCCAATTAGCACGTGTAGGCGCATTCACAATGTTAGAGAAACCATGTAAAGAAATGATGTCGAGAAAGTCACTTGTTGCCGCTGATCGTTCCAACACATGTTATGGTAAAATCGGCCATAATTACAATTGGTTTCTTATCGGTATGCTATCAAGAAAAGAACAAAACTCTTGCACAAGGGGGCCGATAACCAACACCGAACACAGAACCGCTTCTATTGATAAAAAGCGCAGACTTGAAAAACTGTACTTATATGAAAGATTATTTTTAACCTACAGTGCAACTCCACCGCCTTTATTATTTTTCCTATACATTTTTCCGCACCTGTATCCTTCGAAGTGGACGAAGTCCGCAGTTTTTGCATACCATGTTTCACTGAATGGCAATATGTCAAAACAGCGGTTTAAAGAAGATAAAAAAAAAGAAATGTTGACCTCCTCATCCTTATTCTTTAAGCTACGCACGTTTGCGGAATAAAAGAAAAATGTGGACCGGGCTTTTGCGGCCGGCCCGTTTTAGAACATCGAAAAAACTAGAATCTTGGTAAACACGGTCTCGCGTTACGAATAGCATTCCTCGCACCAAGCAGTGCAGTCAATCCCATTTTACTCAGGTCATTTTCATCTCGGATGCGAATGGCTCGCGTTCTGGCCTGCAGCCTTTCGCACAATGACATGCCCGTTTTCCCGCCACTCGAACGCATAGCCCTTTCCTGTACCGTTTTCACGTGCCAGGAAATCAGACTGGCGCACACGACTTTTTGCTTGGAAATAACTCGGATCTTCTAGGTGCTGTCTGCGAACGAAACCCACATCGTTCGTGAATTTAGAAAAAAACTAAAACATTGTTGTCGATTGGCTACGAGTTCTAAGAATGCCGCCTGACACGGTCGCTGGTAGTGTAACGTTTGTATAGGTAGTACTCGCTGAAGTAGGAATATGTGGAGTCATATCTTGAAAGATTTTCAACAAAGCGAATAGATTTCTATTGCAATAAAAAGCGCCTTTCAAGATTACATTTCCCAGTGACTCCCCAGATAAGCGAACAATAGCGAAACCTGGAATGAACTGCACTGAAATAAAGCTGGCTCCAAAATGTTCGTTGGTCAGCGCCATCAAACTTTCCAAATGTTGAAAAGTGTTTGTTCGTTACATTGGCGAGAGCTTCGCCTCTTAGTACCCCCCGCCCCTGTTTACATATCAACCGGGATTTTTGTTTGCGGTATTTTGTAGAGTTTCCTCTACTGTACGCCAGGTCTTTTGCGGATCGCAGTGAATTCGTGAGAACCTTCCACTGCAGTGATGAATTCGAGATTTATATATGTCCGAACCTAATTTATTCCTATCTTATTTATGCTGTTCTAGAATTGACAGCTCTCTCGTTTATTTTGTTTTTTTTCTCTAAATATGCCAATCAGATGGTTTCGGCCTCTCATGCGCTTTACTAAAGCAGAAGCTTTTCGCAAGTTTTTGGCGGTATTTTATCCTTGGTTAACATTGCTACAGTAAAAGCGCAGCTCTATTATTTTTAGCGACTATTGTGTACTAGATTAGGGTCAATTCCGCAAATACAGTACACATTTTTCCTGTGTTACAGGCTGAACCGAGGTGTAGTGATTTGTGCACGCCATCTTGGAATAAAACAAAAGGTGGTCACAAAAATCACTTAGCAAGGCACCTGGGTCCTGTTCGTCGCAATTAGTCAAGCATAAATCAATTAGGGTCTCACTCGACCCCAATTAGCACGTGTAGGCGCATTCACAATGTTAGAGAAACCATGTAAAGAAATGATGTCGAGAAAGTCACTTGTTGCCGCTGATCGTTCCAACACATGTTATGGTAAAATCGGCCATAATTACAATTGGTTTCTTATCGGTATGCTATCAAGAAAAGAACAAAACTCTTGCACAAGGGGGCCGATAACCAACACCGAACACAGAACCGCTTCTATTGATAAAAAGCGCAGACTTGAAAAACTGTACTTATATGAAAGATTATTTTTAACCTACAGTGCAACTCCACCGCCTTTATTATTTTTCCTATACATTTTTCCGCACCTGTATCCTTCGAAGTGGACGAAGTCCGCAGTTTTTGCATACCATGTTTCACTGAATGGCAATATGTCAAAACAGCGGTTTAAAGAAGATAAAAAAAAAGAAATGTTGACCTCCTCATCCTTATTCTTTAAGCTACGCACGTTTGCGGAATAAAAGAAAAATGTGGACGGGGCTTTTGCGGCCGGCCCGTTTTAGAACATCGAAAGAACTAGAATCTTGGTAAACACGGTCTCGCGTTACGAATGGCATTCCTCGCACCAAGCAGTGCAGTCAATCCCATTTTACTCAGGTCATTTTCATCTCGGATGCGAATGGCTCGCGTTCTGGCCTGCAGCCTTTCGCACAATGACATGCCCGTTTTCCCGCTACGCGAACGCATAGCCCTTTTCTGTACCGTTTTCACGTGCCAGGAAATCAGACTGGCGCACACGACTTTTTGCTTGGAAATAACTCGGATCTTCTAGGTGCTGTCTGCGAACGAAACCCACATCGTTCGTGAATTTAGAAAAAAAATAAAACATTGTTGTCGATTGGCTACGAGTTCCAAGAATGCCGCCTGACACGGTCGCTGGTAGTGTAACGTTTGTATAGGTAGTACTCGCTGAAGTAGGAATATGTGGAGTCATATCTTGAAAAAAATTTCAACAAAGCGAATAGATTTCTATTGCAATAAAAAGCGCCTTTCAAGATTACATTTCCCAGTGACTCCCCAGATAAGCGAACAATAGCGAAACCTGGAATGAACTGCACTGAAATAAAGCTGGCTCCAAAATGTTCGTTGGTCAGCGCCATCAAACTTTCCAAATGTTGAAAAGTGTTTGTTCGTTACATTGGCGAGAGCTTCGCCTCTTAGTACCCCCGCCCCTGTTTACATATCAACCGGGATTTTTGTTTGCGGTATTTTGTAGAGTTTCCTCTACTGTACGCCAGGTCTTTTGCGGATCGCAGTGAATTCGTGAGAACCTTCCACTGCAGTGATGAATTCGAGATTTATATATGTCCGAACCTAATTTATTCCTATCTTATTTATGCTGTTCTAGAATTGACAGCTCTCTCGTTTATTTTGTTTTTTTTTTCTCTAAATATGCCAATCAGATGGTTTCGGCCTCTTATGCGCTTTACTAAAGCAGAAGCTTTTCGCAAGTTTTTGGCGGTATTTTATCCTTGGTTAACATTGCTACAGTAAAAGCGCAGCTCTATTATTTTTAGCGACTATTGTGTACTAGATTAGGGTCACTTTCGCAAAGACAGTACACACTTTTCCTGTGTTACAGGCTGAACCGAGGTGAAGTGATTTGTGCACGCCATCTTGGAATAAAACAAAAGGTGGTCACTAAAATCACTTAGCAAGACACCTGGGTCCTGTTCGTCGCAATTAGTCAAGCATAAATCAATTAGGGTCTCTCTCGACCCCATGTAGCACGTGTAGGCGCATTAACAATGTTAGAGAAACCATGTAAAGAAATGATGTTGAGAAAGTCACTTGTTGCCGCTGATCGTTTCAACACATGTTATGGTAAAATCGGCCATAATTACAAATGGTTTCTTATCGGTATGCTATCAAGAAAAGAACAAAATTCTTGCACAAGGGGGCCGATAACCAACACCGAACACAGAACCGCTTCTATTGATAAAAAGCGCAGACTTGAAAAACTGTACTTATATGAAAGATTATTTTTAACTTACAGTGCAACTCCACCGCCTTTATTATTTTTCCTATACATTTTTCCGCACCTGTATCCTTCGAAGTGGACGATGTCCGCAGTTTGGGCATACATTGTTTCACTGAATGGCAATATGTCAAATCTGCGGTTTAAAGAAGATAAAAAAAAAGAAATGTTGACCTCCTCATCCTTATTCTTTAAGCTACGCACGTTTGCGGAATAAAAGAAAAATGTGGACCGGGCTTTTGCGGCCGGCCCGTTTCAGAACATCGAAAGAACTAGAATCTTGGTAAACACGGTCTCGCGTTACGAATGGCATTCCTCGCACCAAGCAGTGCAGTCATCCCCATTTTACTCAGGTCATTTTCATCTCGGATGCGAATGGCTCGCGTTCTGGCCTGCAGCATTTCGCACAATGACATGCCCGTTTTTCCGCCACGCGAACGCATAGCCCTTTTCTGTACCGTTTTCACGTGCCAGGAAATCAGACCGGCGCACACGACTTTCTGCTTAGAAATAACTCGGATCTTCTAGGTGCTGTCTGCGAAGGAAACCCATATCGTTCGTGAATTTAGAAAAAAAAAAACATTGTTTTCGATTATCTACGAGTTCCAAGAATGCCGCCTGACACGGTCGCTGGTAGTGTAACGTTTGTATAGGTAGTACTCGCTGAAGTAGGAATATGTGGAGTCATATCTTGAAAAATTTTCAAGAAAGCGAATAGATTTCTATTGCAATAAAAAGCGCCTTTCAAGATTACATTTCCCAGTGACTCTCCAGATAAGCGAACAATAGCGAAACCTGGAATGAACTGCACTGAAATAAAGCTGGCTCCAAAATGTTCGTTGGTCAGCGCCATCAAACTTTCCAAATGTTGAAAAGTGTTTGTTCGTTACATTGGCGAGAGCTTCGCCTCTTAGTACCCCCCGCCCCTGTTTACATATCAACCGGGATTTCTGTTTGCGGTATTTTGTAGAGTTTCCTCTACTGTACGCCAGGTCTTTTGCGGATCGCAGTGAATTCGTGAGAACCTTCCACTGCAGTGATGAATTCGAGATTTATATATGTCCGAACCTAGTTTATTCCTATCTTATTTATGCTGTTCTAGAATTGACAGCTCTCTCGTTTATTTTGTTTTTATTCCTAAATATGCCAATCAGATGGTTTCGGCCTCTTATGCGCTTTACTAGAGCAGAAGTTTTTCACAAGTTTTTGGCGCTATTTTGCCCTTGGTTAACATTGCTACATTAAAAGCGCAGCTCTATTATTTTTTGCGACTATTGTGTACTAGATTAGGGTCAATTTCGCAAAGACAGTACACATTTTTCCTGTGCTACAGGCTGAACCGAGGTGTAGTGATTTGTGCACGCCATCTTGGAATAAAACAAAAGGTGGTCACTTAAATCACTTAGCAAGACACCTGGGTGCTGTTCGTCGCAATTAGTCAAGCATAAATCAATTAGGGTCTCACTCGACCCCAAGTAGCACGTGTAGGCGCATTAACAATGTTAGAGAAACCATGTAAAGAAATGATGTCGAGAAAGTCACGTGTTGCCGCTGATCGTTCCAACACATGTTATGGTAAAATCGGCCATAATTACAATTGGTTTCTTATCTGTATGCTATCAAGAAAAGAACAAAATTCTTGCACAAAGGGGCCGATAACCAACACCGAACACAGAACCGCTTCTATTGATAAAAAGCGCAGACTTGAAAAACTGTACTTATATGAAAGATTATTTTTATCCTACAGTGCAACTCCACCGCCTTTATTATTTTTCCTAGACATTGTTCCGCAACTGTATCCTTCGAAGTGGACGATGTCCGAAGTTTGTGCATACCATGTTTCACTGAATGGCAATATGTCAAAACTGCGGTTTAAAGAAGATAAAAAAAAAGAAATGTTGACCTCCTCATCCTTATTTTTTAAGCTACGCACCTTTGCGGAATAAAAGAAAAATGTGGACCGGGCTTTTGCGGCCGGCCCGTTTTAGAACATCGAAAGAACTAGAATCTTGGTAAACACGGTCTCGCGTTACGAATGGCATTCCTCGCACCAAGCAGTGCAGTCATCCCCATTTTACTCAGGTCATTTTCATCTCGGATGCGAATGGCTCGCGTTCTGGCCTGCAACCCTTCGCACAAGTACATGCCCGTTTTCCCGCCACGCGAACGCATAGCCCTTTTCTGTACCGTTTTCACGTGCCAGGAAATCAGACCGGCGCACACGACTTTCTGCTTGGAAATAACTCGGATCTTCTAGGTGCTGTCTGCGAAGGAAACCCATATCGTTCGTGAATTTAGAAAAAAAAAACATTGTTGTCGATTGGCTACGAGTTCCAAGAATGCCGCCTGACACGGTCGCTGGTAGTGTAACGTTTGTATAGGTAGTACTCGCTGAAGTGGGAATATGTGGAGTCATATCTTGAAAAATTTTCAACAAAGCGAATAGATTTCTATTGCAATAAAAAGCGCCTTTCAAGATTACATTTCCCAGTGACTCCCCAGATAAGCGAACAATAGCGAAACCTGGAATGAACTGCACTGAAATAAAGCTGGCGCCAAAATGTCCGTTGGTCAGCGCCATCAAACTTTCCAAATGTTGAAAAGTGTTTGTTCGTTACATTGGCGAGAGCTTCGCCTCTTAGTACCCCCCGCCCGTGTTTACCTATCATCAACCGGGATTTCTGTTTGCGGTATTTTGTAGAGTTTCCTCTATAGTACGCCAGGTCTTTTGCGGATCGCAGTGAACTCGTGAGAATCTTCCACTGCAGTGATGAATTCGAGATTTATATATTGTAACGTGAAGATGTGCACACCAAAAGGGAAAAATATATTTACAGGGAAACAGCTTACAGCCACGCAGCCGAACAACCGGGCACGCGAAGCCCAGCAGCAGAAACGCACTTCGTCCTCTTCGCGTTCCAAGCGCGAGCGCACCAAGCACGAGCGTTCCAAGCACAAGCACAACCGTAGCATAACTCCCGGCGGCAAAAGCACCGTCCCGGTGCTAAGTGGATGATGTAGCAGGCGTGTGGTATGGTTTGAGACGGACTACATGAACGACGTCAGTCAAAGGGCTAGTGGACGACGTCGGAGCATGAAGAGGTGTAATCTCGTAGGTCACGTCGGTCACCTGACGGAGAACTCGATAAGGGCCACTGTACTGACGTAGAAGTTTCTCAGAGAGACCGACATGGCGAGAAGGAGACCAAAGGAGGACGAGTGAGCCCGGCGGATAGTGTACTGGGCGATGCCGGCGGTCGTAAACTGACTTCTGGTAGGTATGAGATGCGGTGAGCCGGTCTCGGGCGATTTCACGGGCCATAGTTGCTCGGAAGATGGCGTCACGTGCATACTCTGTGGTCGAGGCAGTAGAACTCGGTAGTAATGTATCCAATGGCAGCGCAGGATGCCGACCAAACAGAAGGTAGAAAGGAGAATAGCCGGTGGTATCATGCCGCGACGAATTATAAGCAAATGTTACATAAGGCAAGGCAACGTCCCAATCGCGGTGGTCGGGCGAGACATACATGGATAGCATATCGGTCAGAGTCCTGTTGAGGCGCTCGGTAAGCCCGTTCGTCTGGGGATGGTAAGCTGTAGTGAGCTTATGCTGCGTGCCACAGGACCGGAGGATATCGTCAACTACTCGGGACAAAAAGTAGCGGCCGCGGTCCGTCAGCAATTGGTGTGGAGCGCCGTGGTGAAGGATTACGTTCTGCAATAGGAAGTCGGCGACATCGGTTGCGCAACTTGTTGGTAACGCACGCGTGATAGCGTACCGGGTCGCATAGTCGGTCGCGACAGCAATCCAACGGTTGCCGGAGCAGGACGTCGGGAAAGGTCCGAGAAGGTCGAGTCCAACACGGTAGAATGGTTCGAGAGGTACGTCAATAGGCTGTAGAAGGCCAGCAGGCAACGTTGATGGTCTCTTCCTGCGTTGACAGAGGTCGCAGGAGGCAACGTAACGCCGAACAGAGCGGTACAGACCAGGCCAAAAGAAGCGGCGTCGGACCCGATCGTATGTGCGGGAGACGCCGAGGTGGCCTGCGGTCGGTAGGTCGTGTAGTTCCGCTAGGACAGATGAACGGAGACGCTGGGGAACGTCTAGCAGGAGCGGAGGTCCGTCAGGACGAAGGTTGCGGCGGTATAGGACGCCATCCTGAATGACGAACAGTTGCAATGAAGGATCCCGGCTGGCACAGTTGAGGCGATCAATAAGAATACGCAAGGAAGACTCTTGTCGCTGCTCGTCCGCGATGTTAACCAGATCGGAGATAGCGAAGAGGCACGGGCCGAGGTCGTTGTCTCCAGGATCAGGCGGCTCTACAGGGCGCCGAGACAGGCAGTCGGCGTCTTGATGGAGACGCCCTGACTTGTAATGAACAGTGTAAGAATACTCTTGGAGGCGCAACGTCCAACGTCCGAGCCTTCCTGTGGGGTCTTTCAGTGAAGACAGCCAACAAAGGGCGTGGTGATCGGTCACTACGGAGAATGGACGGCCAAACAGGTACGGTCGGAACTTAGCTACGGCCCAAACAAGAGCTAGACACTCGCGCTCTGTAATTGAGTAATTTCGCTCAGCTGTAGAAAGGAGGCGGCTGGCATATGCAATAACGCGTTCTTGCCCTTGGTGACGTTGGGCTAGCACGGCGCCAATCCCATAACCGCAGGCGTCTGTGCGAACTTCAGTCGGAGCCGACGGATCAAAATGGGCCAGAATAGGTGGGGAGGTGAGTAAGTCGACTAGCGAAGAAAAGGCCTCCTCTTGGGCAGGGCCCCAGGTAAAAGGGGTGTCTTTCTTTAGAAGGTCGGTCAGGGGGCGAGCGGTGCCGGCAAAATTTTTGATGAAACGGCGGAAGTACGAGCAGAGGCCGACGAAGCTGCGCACATCCGTAGACGACTGAGGAATAGGGAAGTCCTTGACGGCTTTAACTTTAACAGGATCCGGGCGGACACCAGAAGCGTCGACTAGATGTCCGAGAATGGTGAGTTGGCGGCGACCGAATTGACATTTCGACGAATTGAGCTGTAGCCCGGCTCGACGGAAGACAGAAAGAATGCTCGCCAGTCTTTCGAGGTGCGTGGTAAACGTGGGCGAAAAAACCACAACATCGTCGAGGTAACATAGACATGTGGACCATTTAAAGCCGCGAAGCAAGGAGTCCATCATTCTTTCGAAGGTAGCTGGCGCATTACAGAGACCGAATGGCATAACTTTAAACTGATATAAGCCGTCCGGTGTGACGAATGCCGTCTTTTCGCGGTCATTGTCATCAACAGAGATTTGCCAATACCCGGACCGAAGGTCAATTGAAGAGAAAAATTTGGCTCCGTGAAGGCAGTCCAAAGCATCGTCTATTCTTGGGAGTGGATAGACGTCTTTTTTTGTTATGTTGTTTAGGTGCCGGTAATCAACGCAAAAGCGCCAGCTGCCGTCTTTCTTTTTAACCAGCACAACTGGTGAGGCCCAAGGGCTCGACGAGGGCTCTATGATGTCTTTACTGAGCATCTTGTCCACCTCTTGCTGTATGATGGTGCGTTCTGTACTGGACACTCTGTAGGGTCGTCTGTGAATAGGAGCTGCGTCACCGGTGTTGATGCGATGCGTGACCACAGATGTTCGAGCCAAAGGGCGGTCATCGAAGTCAAAGATGTCGCGAAAAGACGACAGAAGATACCGAAGGTCGTGAGCTTGCCCTGGTAAGAGGTCAGCAGCAATCATTTTTGCATATTCATCAGGTGGTGGGACGTCAGAGTCGCGGCAGTTCGACGAGGGTGGGACGCTTCTCACCGCCGATACGACGCATTCGGCAGCAGGGCACAGCGTGGCGAGCGACATACCTTGTGGGAGCGGCTGAACGTAAGAGGCAAAGTTGAGAACCGGAAGGGACGCTTGATTTGCCGACATGGTGACAACTGTATGCGCAAGGGCAACACTGCGTGTAAAGGGCACATCAGGAACCAGAGTAATGATGTAGTCACCATCGGGAACTGGCGGGACCGAGGAGAAACGGACATAAGTGGCGGCATCGGGGTCCAGGCGGACAAAGTCGGCGGTGCACAGTCGGTGAACAATTGGATCCGGTGGCTCTGAAGGAACAGGTAGAGCGAGTTGAACGATGCTTGTGGCGCAATCTATAAGGGCGGAATGGTCGGTGAGAAAGTCAAGGCCGAGAATGATGTCATGAGGGCAGTGTTCGAGGACAGTGAAGAGCACAGAAGTATGGCGGCCGGCTATTGAAACACGAGCAGTACACATTCCGACGACAATAGACATACCGCCATCTGCAACACGGACCACAGTTGAGGGGGCAGGAGTGAGCACTTTCCTTAGGCGACGGCGAAGACGAGCATTCATGACTGAGACGTGCGCTCCAGTGTCGATCAGAGCGGTAACAGGGACCCCGTCCACGTCGACGTTAAGGATGTTCCGATGAGCATGAAGAGTTAAAGGAGGGTTTTCTGGTCGGGTCGTCAGAGCAGCATCACCCCCAGACGCTGCAGCCATCAGTTTTCCGACCGGGAGCGGGCATATGGGGCCGGCGACGAAGGGCGGCGAGGTCGGGGCGATGGAGATCGACGGCGCTGAGGTGACGACGAACGGTTGGTAAGCGGGGTCTGAGCGTTGTGGCCAGAAGAGGTCGTTTCCGAGGGCGAGGGAGAGCGGCGGGAATATGCAGAACCCGGCGGGTAGCGGCTGTAGGTCGAGGACGGACGGCTTCGGCAGTGTCGAGATATGTGGCCAACTCGGGAGCAGTTAAAGCAGATGGGCCTGTCATCAGGTGTTCTCCATTCATGTGGATTGCGGCTGCGTCGAGGGTAGTATGCACGTTCAGAACCGAGCTCCGGGGACATGCGGCGAGCATATGGGGCACTAACTGAGCAAACAGGTTGAATCCCAAGATTGGCAAATTCTTTGCGAACGACAGCCTGTATAAGGGATACTGCTGGAGTACTGTCTGTTGCGGGTGGATGAAACGCAACGGGGAACATTGCCTCTACTTCTTGGCGCACAAGTCGTGTCAGGCTCTCAGATGTCGGCAGACGGCTCGGTGGAGTCGAGTCTACACAGGACGACGTCGCAGTCGTATTCGGCAACCGCGTGAACTGCGGAGAAATTCGGCGGCTCTTCGCTTGTTCGAACCGGCGGCATTCCTTGATGATTGCGTCAACCGTTCCGCAGTCCTTGTATACAAGAAGGTTAAAGGCGTCATCTGCGATGCCTTTGAGCACGTGACCTACTTTGTCGCACTCTGACATAGTGGCGTCGACTTTCATGCAGAGAGCTAATATGTCCTGAATGTATGATACATAGGACTCTGTGGACGTTTGTGCACGGCATGCGAGCTCCTTCTTCGCAGCGAGCTGACGCCCGAATGGCTTACCAAACAGGTCACAAAGCTTGCGCTTGCAGAGATCCCAGCTGGTGAGTTCATCCTCGTGGGTCTCGAACCATACCCTGGCAGTGCCCGTCAGGTAGAAGATGACGTTGGCCAACTTTAGGGTCGGGTCCCACCTGTTGTGTGTGCTCACGCGCTCGTACATTGCGAGCCAGTCCTCCACGTCGACGCCGTCCGTTCCGTTGAAGGTCCCAGGATCTCTCGGATGGGCAATGATGAACGCCGGGTTGGCGGACGCCGACGGAGCGGCCCTTTCGCTGGTCATGGTTGAAGAGCCGGCGAGCTGACGACCGCTGCGAAGTTCCGTGCTTGCTGTGGCTGTACCCCGCACCTCACACCAATAATGTAACGTGAAGATGTGCACACCAAAAGGGAAAAATATATTTACAGGGAAACAGCTTACAGCCACGCAGCCGAACAACCGGGCACGCGAAGCCCAGCAGCAGAAACGCACTTCGTCCTCTTCGCGTTCCAAGCGCGAGCGCACCAAGCACGAGCGTTCCAAGCACAAGCACAACCGTAGCAATATGTCCGAATCTAATTTATTCGTATCTTATTTATGCTGTTCTAGAATTGACAGCTCTCTCGTTTATTTTTTTTTTCTAAATATGCCAAACAGATGGTTTCGGCCTCTTATGCGCTTTACTAAAGCAGAAGTTTTTCGCAAGTTTTTGGCGCTATTTTGCCCTTGGTTAACATTGCTACAGTAAAAGCGCAGCTCTATTATTTTTTGCGACTATTGTGTACTAGATTAGGGTCAATTTCGCAAGGACAGTACACATTTTTCCTGTGTTACAGGCTGAACCGAGGTGTAGTGATTTGTGCACGCCATCTTGGAATAAAACAAAAGGTGGTCACTAAAATCACTTAGCAAGACACCTGGGTCCTGTTCGTCGCAATTAGTCAAGCATAAATCAATTAGGGTCTCACTCGACCCCAAGTAGCACGTCTAGGCGCATTAACAATGTAAGAGAAACCATGTAAAGAAATGATGTCGAGAAAGTCACTTGTTGCCGCTGATCGTTCCAACACATGTTATGGTAAACCACGCAGGGGGGCGCCTGCAGCTTGCAGGCGTCGCGACGGTGAGTGGCGACACCGCGGGTTCCCGAGCATCCGCAGGGACATCCCCGCAAGGGGATGATGGTGAACTGTGCATCACCACGGACCCGAGCACCCGCGCCTCGCCGTGCGTGGCATCGCCGTGTTCGGGGAAAAGGGGATCCTGGTGGTTGAGCCGATGCTGAGCGTTTGGACCTTTAAGGCCCCTCGGCGGAAGCAACACACCACTTTGGCCCCAGCTTCACGTAGACGGCACCTTCGGCCTGACCCGACCGGGGGAAATCGGCAGTCGCCCTTTCCTATCCTCCACTCTGTCTTTCACTTTCCTATCTCTTTCTCACAAATCTTCTGTCTCCTACTCACTTCTTAGTTTTTTTCACTTTTCATTGGCGGCGAGGGTTAACCTTGTGTGGCCAACCACCCTGAGTTGTGTCGGATTTGGTTATAGTTGAGGTGTACAGCTGGCGTGGGCAGGACTTGCGTTCAAGTTCCAGTCCCGTCCCCTTGTTGGACTCCATGGTGGGTGGCTGGCACCATGACTGAAAAACTTCATTTTTTATGGCTCCCCCACTTTCAAAACCCGATCGCTCTCTCAAGAGAGGGCGGAACGAAGCAGCAGACTTTTTTCCAAAAAAGAAACCGACATTGACATTCACCAAGTTCTATGTTATCCACAGCGAAAGTAATGAAAAACAAGCAAGAATAATTTCTCCGTTCCTTGTATCTAAATGCCTAACAGATACCCTGGGCCCTGGCTACAAGGTGTCTAAAATGGCCAGCGGAGACTTATTGTTAGAACTCCTTGACAACAGCCAGAACTCGAAAATCGCAAACATTGCATCCATCGGAGAAATCCCAGTTTCAATAACAGCGCACCGATCCCTAAACTCAGTTCGTGGTGTCATCTCTGAAAACGACTTCATACACCTAACCGAGAAAGAATTGCTGGAAGGCCTGTCTGACCAAAATGTCACAGATGTATACAGAATCAAAACCCGGAAAGACAATAAAGAAATAGGAACAAAACACTCGGTTCTAACATTCAATACAAGTACATTACCAGAAACCATCGATGTAGGATACTTGAAAGTAAATGTCAGACACTACATTCCAAACCCACGAAGATGCTTCAACTGTCAAAGGTTTGGCCACAGCTCACAGAGCTACCGCGGCCGCAAAACGTGCGCAAAATCTGCTTCCAAGGATCACGTTTCTGAGGAATGTGACGCAGCCCTGCGGTGCGCAAACTGCGAAGGAGAACATGCTGCATACTCCAGGGCCTGTCCGTCCTGGAAGAAGGAAAAAGAGATTATCACGATAAAAACCAAGGAAAACATTTCATTTAGAGAAGCAAGAAGGCGATTTGCCGTTACCAACCAGTTCACCTTCACAGCAAAATCCAGCTTTGCTGATGTGGTGCGCAGGGGCGGTGCACCACACAGCACCCCGGTGCCTGCCGAGGCGACTTCCATCGAGCCAATGGCAGGACCATTCACGCCCCAGGCAGGGTCAGCGAAAGCTGCCCTGCCAGTGTCAAAGCAGGGAGCGCCGGTCCATGCGTCGGCATCCCGCAGGACTTCCCCCTACCGGGGGAGGACTGAAACCCACAAACCCGCGGCTTCCCCGCGGTCCTCCAGCGCCTCGCGCGAGGCGATGGATATAACTGCCACTCCGCCTCCACTACAGAGGCGGAACAGCTCTCTTGAGCGGAAAAAAGGCAGGCCCCTAATAACGGGCCCACTACTTAAGTAAATCCCCTTTCATTTCCTCTCAAAAACATAAACATGGCTTTTTTAATCCATTGGAATTGTAGAGGACTTATGCGGAATTACAGCGACATAACACATATTTTAGGGTCAATGTTACCCACAGCTTTATGTCTTCAGGAGACCAATCTTGGTCCACAACATGTACATATCCTGAAACATTATAAAACTTTTAGACGCGATTGAGGGCAGGCAAATCGGCTATCGGGAGGCGTCGCGATAGTCGTTCAAAGCGGTGTCCCTGCTCAAGAAATTAAACTCAAAACAAAACTTGAGGCGGTTGCACTCAGTATCGTAAGCTACAAAACACTAACAATCTGTTCCGTATACATTCCTCCACATTTTACGTTAACACTCCATGATCTACAGCAACTGATCAGAGAACTTCCGGAGCCATATCTGTTACTTAGGGATTTTAATGCCCACTCCTCCCTGTGGGGAAGCGAACGCTGTGACGCTAGAGGTCAAATAATCGAAGATTTTATCCTGACGAATAATGTATGTCTTTGAAATAAGAAAAAGGCCACCTACTGTTCCCCAACGTCTGGGAAAATGAGCAGTTTAGACCTGTCTTTTTGTTCACCTTCTGTTTTTAGTGATTTTAAGTGGGACGTTTTAGACAACCCGTTTGGGAGTGATCACCTACCAGTTTTTATAAGCCTATCATCATCACCTGCAGTCATCCCAACCAAACCACGGCGATGGAAGCTACATCTAGCTGATTGGGCGTTGTATAGAGAAAAGGACAGATTAGAGGACATTTGCACAGAAACACTTAGCATAGATGAAATCAATGAAATTCTTACAAAGCGTATCATCGATGCTGCACTTCTAGCTATTCCCCTGTCCACAGGCGTGGTGCGCCAGAACCACAAGGTATGGTGGACGCGAGAATGTTGGGAAGCCAAAAAACAACAAAATAAGGCCTGGGGTGTATTTCGTAGGTATCCTACTCACGAAAATCTAATAACTTTCAAAAAGGCAAAAGCTAAAGCCCGATATATACGGCGGAACGCGGAAAAAATGTCTTGGCAAAATTATGTGTCGTCCATAAACAGCTCGGTAACATAAAAAAAACTGTGGGAGCAGGTCATACAAGTAAATGGCAGCTATTCCCCATTCACCCTTCCTAAGCTGACGGATCCTGGAATTCAGACAAGTATTAAAGAACAAGCAGACATTTTGGGGCAACATTTTTTTATAGTTTCTAGTTCTTCCCACTATACACAGTCATTCTTAAAATACAAAAACACAACCGAAAAACAAAGACTCCCTACGGCAGGCAGCACAAACGAGCCTTACAATAATTTGATTGCACTTCACGAAATACAGAGAGTACTGTCTATAGGTAAACAAACTGCACCAGGCCCCGACGAAATTCATTATGAAATGCTATCCCATCTATCTGAGCAATCTGTAGAAGTTCTGTTAAAATTATTTATCAAAATATGGGTAGTAGGGAAAATACCAGCTGCTTGGAAAAAAGCCATTATTGTTCCATTTCTAAAACCAGGAAAGCCACCAACCTCCCCTAACAGTTACAGGCCTATAACCCTTACAAGCTGTCTTGCCAAATCTTTTGAGAGTGTTATAAATATTAGATTAATGTTTATTCTAGAATCCCGAGAGCTTCTTGATGTCCACCAATGTGGTTTTAAAAAAACATGTTCCACAGTCGACCATTTAATCCGCCAGGAAAACACAATCCGAGAGGCCTTTATACACAGACAACACTGCCTTTCAGTTTTTTTCGATATGGAGAAGGCATATGACACGACCTGGAGGTTCGGGATTCTTCGCGACCTGGCAGAGCTTGGTATCCGCGGCAGGATGCTGAAATATTTGAGCGACTTTTTATGCAACCGTTCTTTCCAAGTTCGTCTCGGCCCAAACCTCTCAAATAATTTTACTCAAGAAAACGGCGTTCCTCAGGGATGCATTTTAAGTACTACATTGTTCATAGTAAAAATGAATTCTTTCACCAGTATAATTCCACAGTCCATTATGTACTCGGTCTACGTTGATGACCTTCAAATTGCGTGCACATCTTCTAGCCTGGCAACTTGTGAGAGACAACTACAACTCACAATAAACAAATTAGCACTTTGGGCAGACAGAAATGGATTTAGGTTTTCTTCACAGAAAACTGTTGCGGTTCGTTTCTCGCTGCAGAGAGGACTGCAGATTGATCCCACCCTCCACTTGAACGACACCACACTTCCAGTAAAACAAGAACACAAATTTTTAGGCTTAACTTTTGACAAAAAGCTAACGTTTCTACCACATATAAACACCCTAAAAAAGAAAGCCACCCAATCCCTGAATATACTTAAAGTACTCTCACGGAAGCGTTGGGGATCCGATAGGAGTTGCCTATTGCACATCTATCGCTCTCTAGTACGCTCTTCGATAGACTATGGATCCATAGTGTATGGGTCTGCGAGGCCATCATACCTTAAAAAGCTAGATCCAGTACAAAACCTCGGGTTGCGCCTTTCAACTGGTGCTTACAGAACATCACCCATAAATAGCCTTCACGTAGAAGCAAATGAACCGACCCTCACCAACAGGAGAACAATGCTTACCTGTGCATACGTACTGAAAATAAGGTCGCTACCGAAACATCTTTGTTACACCATAGTTACAAAATGCCCATCCAGAACACTGTTCACCAATAAACCTCAAGCTGTAAAACCATTGCTCCTCCGCTTTGAAGAAATATGCCAAGAAATAAACATACTAGATGCACTTCCTGATGTTGCCCAGAGACCCGATAGGTTACCACCTTGGTACTTGTTTCCTGGTGTATGCGATTTCGCACTGACACACATTCAGAAAAAACATACCCCACTGGAACATATACAGCAAGAGTTTCTTGGAGTAAGTGAAAAATGCAAGAATTGCACAGATTTCTACACAGATGGCTCTAAGACAGCACTCTATGTAGGGAGCGCGATAGTGCAAGGGAAATGGGAAAAAGTAGTCAGGCGCGCTTCAATATTTACAGCAGAATGCTACGCCATTGCTCTAGCTGTAGAACAAATATTGAAGAAAAACATACAGAACAGTGTTATCTACAGTGACTCCCTCAGCGTAATAAAGCAATAAACTCCAGAAATGCAACTGAACCCTTAATAGGAAACTTAATACATAATGTAATACGAGCTGATTCACAAGGACATACAATAAAGTTTTGCTGGGTTCCCAGTCACGTGGGCATCAGCGGAAATGAGAGGGCTGATGCAAGCGCCGCACTTGCCCTTAACGCAAAAATAAAACCAGTAAACATACCGCATAAAGACTGCATCAAGTCAGTCCAGAATAAATTGAGAGATAAATGACAGGCCTCTTGGGACAACGAGGTTAACAACAAGCTGCACTTTGTAAAACCTGTCCTGGGTGAATGGAAGACCTGTAGGCACCGGGACGATTTATTGAAGTAATTTTATGTCGTCTCCGCATTGGACATACACACATTACACATAATTTCTTACTAACGAAGCAAGATAAACCTCGTTGTGAAAGATGTGGAGACGAACTAACAATAAACCGTATTTTATTCTCGTGTGCAAAACTCGAAAAACTAAGAAATAAGCACTTTACGAAGTTTTATAATGAATACATTCCTTTACACCCAGCGCTGCTTATAGGCGAAAATGCCATTGTGAACATATCTTCAGTTTTTAGCTTTTCAAAAGAGGCAGATGTTCTTCAGAAACTGTAAACTTTGATCCACAGCTTTGCTTTAAAATATGATGCATTTCAGCCATTTTCTCATTCCATGAGAAGAGGGCTGAGGTGGTTATTTGAATGGTTGGGAGCCTCAGTTCCTTGCCCAGCCAAGGATGGCTACTGAGGTTATCTGACCTTCTTGAAAGCATTTATTTTTAGCCATATATAAAATTTCTTCTTCCTCTTATTACTACCAGAACGAAATAGCAATTTAAGTCCTCTACACAACCAAGTTTCCTCCCACCTACAGAAAAGTGTTCATATACCTTGAGCCTGGCGCATGATAGCCTTAGCTGCTTATGTGCCATTAAACCCAACACAACACAACACAACACAACACACACATGTTATGGTAAAATCGGCCATAATTACAATTGGTTTCTTATCGGTATGCTATCAAGAAAAGAACAAAATTCTTGCACAAGGGGGCCGATAACCAACACCGAACACAGAACCGCTTCTATTGATAAAAAGCGCAGACTTGAAAAACTGTACTTATATGAAAGATTATTTTTAACCTACAGTGCAACTCCACCGCCTTTATTATTTTTCCTAGACATTGTTCCGCGCCTGTATCCTTCGAAGTGGACGATGTCCGCAGTTTGTGCATACCATGTTTCACTGAATGGCAATGTGTCAAAACTGCGGTTTAAAGAAGATAAAAAAAAGAAATTTTGACCTCTTCATCCTTATTCTTTAAGCTACGCACGTTTGCGGAATAAAAGAAAAATGTGGACCGGGCTTTTGCGGCCGGCCCGTTTTAGAACATCGAAAGAACTAGAATCTTGGTAAACACGGTCTCGCGTTACGAATGGCATTCCTCGCACCAAGCAGTGCAGTCATCCCCATTTACTGAGGTCATTTTCATCTCGGATGCGAATGGCTCGCGTTCTGGCCTGCAGCCCTTCGCACAAGGACATGCCCGTTTTCCCGCCACGCGAACGCATAGCCCTTTTCTGTACCGTTTTCACGTGCCAGGAAATCAGACCGGCGCACACGACTTTCTGCTTGGAAATAACTCGGATCTTCTAGGTGCTGTCTGCGAAGGAAACCCATATCGTTCGTGAATTTAGAAAAAAAAAACATTGTTGTCGATTGGCTACGAGTTCCAAGAATGCCGCCTAACACGGTTGCTGGTAGCTGGTAGTGTAACGTTTGTATAGGTAGTACTCGCTGAAGTAGGAATATGTGGAGTCATATCTTGAAAAATTTTCAACAAAGCGAATAGATTTCTTTTGCAATAAAAAGCGCCTTTGAAGATTACATTTCCCAGTGACTCCCCAGATAAGCGAACAATAGCGAAACCTGGAATGAACTTCACTGAAATAAAGCTGGCGCCAAAATGTCCGTTGGTCAGCGCCATCAAACTTTCCAAATGTTGAAAACTGTTTGTTCGTTACATTGGCGAGAGCTTCGCCTCTTAGTACCCCCCGCCCCTGTTTACATATCAACCGGGATTTCTGTTTGCGGTATTTTGTAGAGTTTCCTCTACTGTACGCCAGGTCTTTTGCGGATCGCAGTGAATTCGTGAGAACCTTCCACTGCAGTGATGAATTCGAGATTTATATATGTCCAAACCTAATTTATTCCTATGTTATTTATGCTGTTCTAGAATTGACAGCTCTCTCGTTTATTTTGTTTTTTTCTCTAAATATGCCAATCAGATGGTTTCGGCCTCTTATGCGCTTTACTAGAGCAAAAGTTTTTCGCAAGTTTTTGGCGCTATTTTGCCCTTGGTTAACATTGCTACAGTAAAAGCGCAGCTCTATTATTTTTTGCGACTATTGTGTACTAGATTAGGGTCAATTTCGCAAAGACAGTACACATTTTTCCTGTGTTAAAGGCTGAACCGAGGTGTAGTGATTTGTGCACGCCATCTTGGAATAAAACAAAAGGTGGTCACTAAAATCACTTAGCAAGACACCTGGGTCCTGTTCGTCGCAATTAGTCAAGCATAAATCAATTAGGGTCTCACTCGACCCCAAGTAGCACGTGTAGGCGCATTAACAACGTTAGAGAAACCATGTAAAGAAATGATGTCGAGAAAGTCACGTGTTGCCGCTGATCGTTCCAACACATGTTATGGTAAAATCGGCCATAATTACAATTGGTTTCTTATCGGTATGCTATCAAGAAAAGAACAAAATTCTTGCACAAGGGGGCCGATAACCAACACCGAACACAGAACCGCTTCTATTGATAAAAAGCGCAGACTTGAAAAACTGTACTTATATGAAAGATTATTTTTAACCTACAGTGCAACTCCACCGCCTTTATTATTTTTCCTAGACATTGTTCCGCACCTGTATCCTTCGAAGTGGACTATGTCCGCAGTTTGTGCATACCATGTTTCACTGAATGGCAATATGTCAAAACTGCGGTTTAAAGAAGATAAAAAAAAGAAATGTTGACCACCTCATCCTTATTCTTTAAGCTACGCACGTTTGCGGAATAAAAGAAAAATGTGGACCGGGCCTTTGCGGCCGGCCCGTTTTAGAACATCGAATAAACTAGAATCTTGGTAAACACGGTCTCGCGTTACGAATGGCATTCCTCGCACCAAGCAGTGCAGTCAATCCCATTTTACTCAGGTCATTTTCATCTCGGATGCGAATGGCTCGCGTTCTTTCCTGCAGCCTTTCGCACATGGACATGCCCATTTTCCCGCCACGCGAACGCATAGCCCTTTTTTGTACCGTTTTCACGTGCCAGGAAATCAGACCGGCGCACACGACTTTCTGCTTGGAAATAACTCGGATCTTCTAGGTGCTGTCTGCGAAGGAAACCCATATCATTCGTGAATTTAGAAAAAAAAACATTGTTGTCGATTGGCTACGAGTTCCAAGAATGCCGCCTGACACGGTCGCTGCTAGTGTAACGTTTGTATAGGTAGTACTCGCTGAAGTAGGAATGTGTGGAGTCATACCTTGAAAAATTTTCAACAAAGCGAATAGATTTCTATTGCAATAAAAAGCGCCTTTCAAGATTACATTTCCCAGTGACTCCCCAGATAAGCGAACAATAGCGAAACCTGGAATGAACTGCACTGAAATAAAGCTGGCGCCAAAATGTCCGTTGGTCAGCGCCATCAAACTTTCCAAATGTTGAAAAGTGTTTGTTCGTTACATTGGCGAGAGCTTCGCCTCTTAGTACCCCCCTCCCGTGTTTACATATCATCAACCGGGATTTCTGTTTGCGGTATTTTGTAGAGTTTCCTCTACAGTACGCCAGGTCTTTTGCGGATCGCAGTGAATTCGTGAGAACCTTCCACTGCAGTGATGAATTCGAGATTTATATATGTCCGAACCTAATTTATTCCTATCTTATTTATGCTGTTCTAGAATTGACAGCTCTCTCGTTTATTTTGTTTTTTTTTTCTAAATATGCCAAACAGATGGTCTTGGCCTCTTATGCGCTTTACTAAAGCAGAAGTTTTTCGCAAGTTTTTGGCGCTATTTTGCCCTTGGTTAACATTGCTACAGTAAAAGCGCAGCTCTATTAGTTTTTGCGACTATTGTGTACTAGATTAGGGTCAATTTCGCAAAGACAGTACACATTTTTCCTGTGTTACAGGCTGAACCGAGGTGTAGTGATTTGTGCACGCCATCTTGGAATAAAACAAAAGGTGGTCACTAAAATCACTTAGCAAGACACCAGGGTCCTGTTCGTCGCAATTAGTCAAGCATAAATCAATTAGGGTCTCACTCGACCCCAAGTAGCACGTGTAGCGCATTAACAATGTAAGAGAAACCATGTAAAGAAATGATGTCGAGAAAGTCACTTGTTGCCGCTGATCGTTCCAACACATGTTATGGTAAACCCCGCAGGGGGGCGCCTGCAGCTTGCAGGCGTCGCGACGGTGAGTGGCGACACCGCGGGTTCCCGAGCATCCGCAGGGACATATCCGCAAGGGGATGATGGTGAACTGTGCATCACCACGGACCCGAGCACCCGCGCCTCGCCGTGCGTGGCATCGCCGTGTTCGGGGAAAAGGGGATCCTGGTGGTTGAGCCGATGCTGAGCGTTTGGACCTTTAAGGCCCCTCGGCGGAAGCAACACACCACTTTGGCCCCAGCTTCACGTAGACGGCACCTTCGGCCTGACCCGACCGGGGGAAATCGGCAGTCGCCTTTTCCTATCCTCCACTCTGTCTTTCACTTTCCTATCTCTTTCTCACAAATCTCCTGTCTCCTACTCACTTCTTAGTTTTTTTCACTTTTCATAGGCGGCGAGGGTTAACCTTGTGTGGCCAACCACCCTGAGTTGTGTCGGATTTGGTTATAGTTGAGGTGTACAGCTGGCGTGGGCAGGACTTGCGTTCAAGTTCCAGTCCCGTCCCCTTGTTGGACTCCATGGTGGGTGGCTGGCACCATGACTGAAAAACTTCATCTTTTATGGCTCCCCCACTTTCAAAACCCGATCGCTCTCTCAAGAGAGGGCGGAACGAAGCAGCAGACTTTTTTTAAAAAAAGAAACCGACATTGACATTCACCAAGTTCTATGTTATCCACAGCGAAAGTAATGAAAAACAAGCAAGAATAATTTCTCCGTTCCTTGTATCTAAATGCCTAACAGATACCCTGGGCCCTGACTACAAGGTGTCTAAAATGGCCAGCGGAGACTTATTGTTAGAACTCCTTGACAACACCCAGAACTCGAAAATCGCAAACATTGCATCCATCGGAGAAATCCCAGTTTCAATAACAGCGCACCGATCCCTAAACTCAGTTCGTGGTGTCATCTCTGAAAACAACTTCATACACCTAACCGAGAAAGAATTGCTGGAATGCCTGTCTGACCAAAATGTCACAGATGTATACAGAATCAAAATCCGGAAAGGCAATAAAGAAATAGGGACAAAACACTCGGTTCTAACATTCAATACAAGTACATTACCAGAAACCATCGATGTAGGATACTTGAAAGTAAATGTCAGACACTACATTCCAAACCCACGAAGATGCTTCAACTGTCAAAGGTTTGGCCACACCTCACAGAGCTGCCGCGGCCGCAAAACGTGCGCAAAATGTGCTTCCAAGGATAACGTTTCTGAGGAATGTGACGCAGCCCTGCGGTGCGCAAACTGCGAAGGAGAACATGCTGCATACTCCAGGGCCTGTCCGTCCTGCAAGAAGGAAAAAGAGATTATCACGATAAAAACCAAGGAAAACATTTCATTTAGAGAAGCAAGAAGGCGATTTGCCGTTACCAACCAGTTCACCTTCACAGCAAAATCCAGCTTTGCTGATGTGGTGCGCAGGGGCGGTGCACCACACAGCACCCCGGTGCCTGCCGAGGCCACTTCCATCGAGCCAATGGCAGGACCATTCACGCCCCAGGCAGGGTCAGCGAAAGCTGCCCTGCCAGTGTCAAAGCAGGGAGCGCCGGTCCATGCGTCGGCATCCCGCAGGACTTCCCCCTACCGGGGGAGGACTGAAACCCACAAACCCGCGGCTTCCCCGCGGTCCTCCAGCGCCTCGCGCGAGGCGATGGATATAACTGCCACTCCGCCTCCACTACAGAGGCGGAACAGCTCTCTTGAGCGGAAAAAAGACAGGCCCCTAATAACGGGCCCACTACTTAAGTAAATCCCCTTTCATTTCCTCTCAAAAACATAAACATGGCTTTTTTAATCCATTGGAATTGTAGAGGACTTATGCGGAATTACAGCGACATAACACATATTTTAGGGTCAATGTTACCCACCGCTTTATGTCTTCAAAAGACCAATCTTGGTCCACAACATGTACATATCCTGAAACATTATAAAACTTTTAGACGCGATCGAGGGCAGGCAAATCGGCTATCGGGAGGCGTCGCGATAGTCGTTCAAAGCGGTGTCCCTGCTCAAGAAATTAAACTCAAAACAAAACTTGAGGCGGTTGCACTCAGTATCGTAAGCTACAAAACACTAACAATCTGTTCCGTATACATTCCTCCACATTTTACGTTAACACTCTATGATCTACAGCAACTGATCAGAGAATTTCCGGAGCCATATCTGTTACTTGGGGATTTTAGTGCCCACTCCTCCCGGTGGGGAAGCGAACGCTGTGACGCTAGAGTTCAAATAATCGAAGATTTTATCCTGACGAATAATGTATGTCTTTAAATACGAAAAAGGCCACCTACTGTTCCCCAACGTCTGGGAAAATGAGCAGTTTAGACCTGTCTTTTTGTTCACCTTCTGTTTTTAGTGATTTTAAGTGGGACGTTTTAGACAACCCGTTTGGGAGTGATCACCTACCCGTTTTTATAAGCCTATCATCCTCACCTGCAGTCATCCCAACCAAACCACGGCGATGGAAGCTACATCTAGCTGATTGGACGTTGTATAGAGAAAAGGCCAGATTAGAGGACATTTACACAGAAACACTTAGCATAGATGAAATCAATGAAATTCTTACAAAGCGTATCATCGATGCTGCACGGCTAGCTATTCCCCTGTCCACAGGCGTGGTGCGCCAGAACCACAAGGTATGGTGGACGCGAGAATGATGGGAAGCCAAAAAACAACAAAATAAGGCCTGGGGTGTATTTCGTAGGTATCCTACTCACGAAAATCTAATAACTTTCAAAAAGGCAAAAGCTAAAGCCCGATATATACGGCGGAACGCGGAAAAAATGTCTTGGCAAAATTATGTGTCGTCCATAAACAGCTCGGTAACATAAAAAAAACTGTGGAAGCAGGTCAGAAAAGTAAATGGCAGCTATTCCCCATTCACCCTTCCTATGCTGACGGATCCTGGAATTCAGACAAGTAATAAAGAACAAGCAGACATTTTGGGGCAACATTTTTTTATAGTTTCTAGTTTTTCCCACTATACACAGTCATTCTTAAAATACAAAAAACACAACCGAAAAAAAAGACTCCCTACGGCAGGCAGCACAAACGAGCCTTACAATAATTTGATTACACTTCAAGAAATACAGAGAGTACTGTCTATAGGTAAACAAACTGCACCAGGCCCCGACGAAATTCATTATGAAATGCTATCCCATCTATCTGAGCAATCTGTAGAAGTTCTGTTAAAATTTTTTATCAAAATATGGGTAGTAGGGAAAATACCAGCTGCTTGGAAAAAAGCCATTATTGTTCCATTTCTAAAACCAGGAAAGCCACCAACCTCCCCTAACAGTTACAGGCCTATAACCCTTACAAGCTGTCTTGCCAAATCTTTTGAGAGTGTTATAAATATTAGATTAATGTTTATTCTAGAATCCCGAGAGCTTCTTGATGTCCACCAATGTGGTTTTAAAAAAACATGTTCCACAGTCGACCATTTATTCCGCCAGGAAAACACAATCCGAGAGGCCTTTATACACAGACAACACTGCCTTTCAGTTTTTTTCGATATGGAGAAGGCATATGACACGACCTGGAGGTTCGGGATTCTTCGCGACCTGGCAGAGCTTGGTATCCGCGGCAGGATGCTGAAATATTTGAGCGACTTTTTATGCAACCGTTCTTTCCAAGTTCGTCTCGGCCCAAACCTCTCAAATAATTTTACTCAAGAAAACGGCGTTCCTCAGGGATGCATTTTAAGTACTACATTGTTCATAGTAAAAATGAATTCTTTCACCAGTATAATTCCACAGTCCATTATGTACTCGGTCTACGTTGATGACCTTCAAATTGCGTGCACATCTTCTAGCCTGGCAACTTGTGAGAGACAACTACAACTCACAATAAACAAATTAGCACTTTGGGCAGACAGAAATGGATTTAGGTTTTCTTCACAGAAAACTGTTGCGGTTCGTTTCTCGCTGCAGAGAGGACTGCAGATTGATCCCACCCTCCACTTGAACGACACCACACTTCCAGTAAAACAAGAACACAAATTTTTAGGCTTAACTTTTGACAAAAAGCTAACGTTTCTACCACATATAAACACCCTAAAAAAGAAAGCCACCCAATCCCTGAATATACTTAAAGTACTCTCACGGAAGCGTTGGGGATCCGATAGGAGTTGCCTATTGCACATCTATCGCTCTCTAGTATGCTCTTCGTTAGACTAATGATCCATAGTGTATGGGTCTGCGAGGCCATCATACCTTAAAAAGCTAGATCCAGTACAAAACCTCGGGTTGCGCCTTTCAACTGGTGCTTACAGAACGTCACCCATAAATAGCCTTCACGTAGAAGCAAATGAACCGACCCTCACCAACAGGAGAACAATGCTTACCTGTGCATACGTACTGAAAATGAGGTCGCTACCGAAACATCTTTGTTACACCATAGTTACAAAATGCCCATCCAGAACACTGTTCACCAATAAACCTCAAGCTGTAAAACCATTGCTCCTCCGCTTTGAAGAAATATGCCAAGAAATAAACATACTAGATGCACTTCCTGATGTTGCCCAGAGACCCGATAGGTTACCACCTTGGTACTTGTTTCCTGGTGTATGCGATTTCGCACTGACACACATTCAGAAAAAACATACCCCACTGGAACATATACAGCAAGAGTTTCTTGGAGTAAGTGAAAAATACAAGAATTGCACAGATTTCTACACAGATGGCTCTAAGACAGCACTCTATGTAGGGAGCGCGATAGTGCAAGGGAAATGGGAAAAAGTAGTCAGGCGCGCTTCAATATTTACAGCAGAATGCTACGCCATTGCTCTAGCTGTAGAACAAATATTGAAGAAAAACATACAGAACAGTGTTATCTACAGTCACTCCCTCAGCGTAACTACAGCAATAAACTCCAGAAATGCAACTGAACCCTTAATAGGAAACTTAATACATAATGTAATACGAGCTGATTCACAAGGACATACAATAAAGTTTTGCTGGTTTCCCAGTCACGTGGGCTTCAGCGGAAATGAGAGGGCTGATGCAAGCGCCGCACTTGCCCTTAACGCAAAAATAAAACCAGTAAACATACCGCATAAAGACTGCATCAAGTCAGTCCAGAATAAATTGAGAGAAAAATGGCAGGCCTCTTGGGTCAACGAGGTTAACAACAAGCTGCACTTTGTAAAACCTGTCCTGGGTGAATGGAAGACCTGTAGGCACCAGGAACGATTTATTGAAGTAATTTTATGTCGTCTCCGCATTGGACATACACACATTACACATAATTTCTTACTAACGAAGCAAGATAAACCTCGTTGTGAAAGATGTGGAGACGAACTAACAATAAACCGTATTTTATTCTCGTGTGCAAAACTCGAAAAACTAAGAAATAAGCACTTTACGAAGTTTTATAATGAATACATTCCTTTACACCCAGCGCTGCTTTTAGGCGAAAATGCCATTGTGAACATATCTTCAGTTTTTAGCTTTTTAAAAGAGGCAGATGTTCTTCAGAAACTGAAAACTTTGATCCACAGCTTTGCTTTAAAATATGATGCATTTCAGCCATTTTCTCATTCCATGAGAAGAGGGCTGAGGTGGTTATTTGAATGGTTGGGAGCCTCAGTTCCTTGCCCAGCCAAGGATGGCTACTGAGGTTATCTGACCTTCTTGAAAGCATTTATTTTTAGCCATTTATAAAATTTCTTCTTCCTCTTATTACTACCAGAACGAAATAGCAATTTAAGTCCTCTACACAACCAAGTTTCCTCCCACCTACAGAAATGTGTTCATATACCTTGAGCCTGGCGCATGATAGCCTTAGCTGCTTATGTGCCATTAAACCCAGCACAACACAACACAACACACACATGTTATGGTAAAATCGGCCATAATTACAATTGGTTTCTTATCGGTATGCTATCAAGAAAAGAACAAAATTCTTGCACAAGGGGGCCGATAACCAACACCGAACACAGAACCGCTTCTATTGATAAAAAGCGCAGACTTGAAAAACTGTACTTATATGAAAGATTATTTTTAACCTACAGTGCAACTCCACCGCCTTTATTATTTTTCCTAGACATTGTTCCGCACCTGTATCCTTCGAAATGGACGATGTCCGCAGTTTGTGCATACCATGTTTCACTGAATGGCAATGTGTCAAAACTGCGGTTTAAAGAAGATAAAAAAAAGAAATGTTGACCTCTTCATCCTTATTCTTTAAGCTACGCACGTTTGCGGAATAAAAGAAAAATGTGGACCGGGCTTTTGCGGCCGGCCCGTTTTAGAACATCGAAAAAACTAGAATCTTGGTAAACACGGTCTCGCGTTACGAATGGCATTCCTCGCACCAAGCAGTGCAGTCATCCCCATTTTACTCAGGTCATTTTCATCTCGGATGCGAATGGCTCGCGTTCTGGCCTGCAGCCCTTCGCACAAGGACATGCCCGTTTTCCCGCCACGCGAACGCATAGCCCTTTTCTGTACCGTTTTCACGTGCCAGGAAATCAGACCGGCGCACACGACTTTCTGCTTGGAAATAACTCGGATCTTCTAGGTGCTGTCTGCGAAGGAAACCCATATCGTTCGTGAATTTAGAAAAAAAAAACATTGTTGTCGATTGGCTACGAGTTCCAAGAATGCCGCCTAACACGGTCGCTGGTAGTGTAACGTTTGTATAGGTAGTACTCGCTGAAGTAGGAATATGTGGAGTCATATCTTGAAAAATTTTCAACAAAGCGAATAGATTTCTTTTGCAATAAAAAGCGCCTTTGAAGATTACATTTCCCAGTGAATCCCCAGATAAGCGAACAATAGCGAAACCTGGAATGAACTGCACTGAAATAAAGCTGGCGCCAAAATGTCCGTTGGTGAGCGCCATCAAACTTTCCAAATGTTTAAAAGTGTTTGTTCGTTGCATTTGCGAGAGCTTCGCCTCTTAGCACCCCCCGCCCCTGTTTACATATCAACCGGGATTTCTGTTTGCGGTATTTTGTAGAGTTTCCTCTACAGTACGCCAGGTCTTTTGCGGATCGCAGTGAATTCGTGAGAACCTTCCACTGCAGTGATGAATTCGAGATTTATATATGTCCAAACCTAATTTATTCCTATCTTATTTATGCTGTTCTCGAATTGACAGCTCTCTCGTTTATTTTGTTTTTTTTTTCTAAATATGCCAAACAGATGGTTTCGGCCTCTTATGCGCTTTACTAAAGCAGAAGTTTTTCGCAAGTTTTTGGCGCTATTTTGTCCTTGGTTAACATTGCTACAGTAAAAGCGCAGCTCTATTATTTTTGCGACTATTGTGCACTAGATTAGGGTCACTTTCGCAAAGACAGTACACACTTTTCCTGTGTTACAGGCTGAACCGAGGTGAAGTGATTTGTGCACGCCATCTTGGAATAAAACCAAAGGTGGTCACTAAAATCACTTAGCAAGACACCTGGGTCCTGTTCGTCGCAATTAGTCAAGCATAAATCAATTAGGGTCTCACTCGACCCCAAGTAGCACGTGTAGGCGCATTAACAATGTTAGAGAAACCATGTAAAGAAATGATGTCGAGAAAGTCACTTGTTGCCGCTGATCGTTTCAACACATGTTATGGTAAAATCGGCCATAATTACAATTGGTTTCTTATCGGTATGCTATCAAGAAAAGAACAAAATTCTTGCACAAGGGGGCCGATAACCAACACCGAACACAGAACCGCTTCTATTGATAAAAATCGCAGACTTGAAAAATTGTACTTATATGAAAGATTATTTTTAACCTACAGTGCAACTCCACCGCCTTTATTATTTTTCCTAGACATTGTTCCGCACCTATATCCTTCGAATTGGACGATGTCCGCAGTTTGTGCATACCATGTTTCACTGAATGTCAATATGTCAAAACTGCGGTTTAAAGAAGATCAAAAAAAGAAATGTTGACCTCCTCATCCTTATTCTTTAAGCTACGCACGTTTGCGGAATAAAAGAAAAATGTGGACCTGGCTTTTGCGGCCGGCCGGTTTTAGAACATCGAAAGAACTAGAATCTTGGTAAACACGGTCTCGCGTTACGAATGGCATTCCTCGCACCAAGCAGTGCAGTCATCCCCATTTTACTCAGGTCATTTTCATCTCGGATGCGAATGGCTCGCGTTCTGGCCTGCAGACTTTCGCACAAGGACATGCCCGTTTTCCCGCCACGCGAACGCATAGCCCTTTGCTGTACCGTTTTCACGTGCCAGGAAATCAGACCGGCGCACACGACTTTCTGCTTGGAAATAACTCGGATCATCTAGGTGCTGTCTGAGAAGGAAACCCATATCGTTCGTGAATTTAGAAAAAAAAACATTGTTGACGATTGGCTACGAGTTCCAAGAATGCCGCCTGACACGGTCGCTGGTAGTGTAACGTTTGTATAGGTAGTACTCGCTGAAGTAGGAATATGTGGAGTCATATCTTGCAAAATTTTTAACAAAGCGAATAGATTTCTTTTGCAATAAAAAGCGCCTTTCAAGATTACATTTCTCAGTGACTCCCCAGATAAGCGAACAATAGCGAAACCTGGAATGAACTGCACTGAAATAAAGCTGGCGCCAGAATGTGCGTTGGTCAGCGCCATCAAACTTTCCAAATGTTGAAAAGTGTTTGTTCGTTACATTTGCGAGAGCTTCGCCTCTTAGTACCCCCCGCCCCTGTTTACATATCAACCGGGATTTCTGTTTGCGGTATTTTGTAGAGTTTCCTCTACAGTACGCCAGGTCTTTTGCGGATCGCAGTGAATTCGTGAGAACCTTCCACTGCAGTGATGAATTCGAGATTTATATATGTCCGAACCTAATTTATTCCTATCTTATTTATGCTGTTCTAGAATTGACAGCTCTCTCGTTTATTTTGTTTTTTTTTCTAAATATGCCAAACAGATGGTTTCGGCCTCTTATGCGCTTTACTAAAGCAGAAGTTTTCGCAATTTTTGGCGCTATTTTGTCCTTGGTTAACATTGCTACAGTCAAAGCGCAGCTCTATTATTTTTTGCGACTATTGTGTACTAGATTAGGGTCAATTTCGCAAAGACAGTACACGTTTTTCCTGTGTTACAGGCTGAACCGAGGTGTAGTGATTTGTGCACGCCATCTTGGAATAAAACAAAAGGTGGTCACTAAAATCACTTAGCAAGAAACCTGGATCCTGTTCGTCACAATTAGTCAAGCATAAATCAATTAGGGTCTCACTCGACCCCAAGTAGCACTTGTAGGCGCATTAACAATTTTAGAGAAACCATGTAAAGAAATGATGTTGAGAAAGTCACTTGTTGCCGCTGATCGTTCCAACACGTTATGGTAAAATCGGCCATAATTACAATTGGTTTCTTATCGGTATGCTATCAAGAAAAGAACAAAATTCTTGCACAATGGGGCCGAAAATCAACACCGAACACAGAACCGCTTCTATTGATAAAAAGCGCAGACTTCAAAAACTGTACTTATATGAAAGATTATTTTTAACCTACAGTGCAACTCCACCACCTTTATTATTTTTCCTAGACATTGTTCTGCACCTGTATCCTTCGAATTGGACGATGTCCGCAGTTTGTGCATACCATGTTTCACTGAATGGCAATATGTCAAAACTGCGGTTTAAAGAAGATAAAAAAAAGAAATGTTGACCTCCTCATCCTTATTCTTTAAGCTACGCACGTTTGCGGAATAAAAGAAAAATGTGGACCGGGCTTTTGCGGCCGGCCCGTTTTAGAACATCGAAAGAACTAGAATCTTGGTAAACACGGTCTCGCGTTACGAATGGCATTCCTCGCACGAAGAAGTGCAGTCATCCCCATTTTACTCAGGTCATTTTCATCTCGGATGCGAATGGCTCGCCTTCTGGCCTGCAACCCTTCGCACAAGGACATGCCCGTTTTCCCGCCACGCGAACGCATAGCCCTTTTCTGTACCGTTTTCACGTGCCAGGAAATCAGACCGGCGCACACGACTTTCCGCTTGGAAATAACTCAGATCTTCCAGGTGCTGTCTGCGAAGGAAACCCATATCGTTCGTGAATTTAGAAAAAAAAAACATTGTGGTCGATTGGCTACGAGTTCCAAGAATGCCGCCTAACACGGTCGCTGGAAGTGTAACGTTTGTATAGGTAGTACTCGCTGAAGTAGGAATATGTGGAGTCATATCTTGAAAAATTTTCAACAAAGCGAATAGATTTCTTTTGCAATAAAAAGCGCCTTTCAAGATTACATTTCCCAGTGACTCCCCAGATAAGCGAACAATAGCGAAACCTGGAATGAACTGCACTGAAATAAAGCTGGCGCCAAAATGTCCGTTGGTCAGCGCCATAAACTTTCCAAATGTTGAAAAGTGTTTGTTCGTTACATTGGCGAGAGCTTCGCCTCTTAGTACCCCCGCCCCTGTTTACATATCAACCGGGATTTCTGTTTGCGGTATTTTGTAGAGTTTCCTCTACAGTACGCCAGGTCTTTTGCGGATCGCAGTGAATTCGTGAGAACCTTCCACTGCTGTGATGAATTCGAGATTTATATATGTCCGAACATAATTTATTCCTATCTTATTTATGCTGTTCTAGAATTGACAGCTCTCTCGTTTATTTTGTTTTTTTTTCTAAATATGCCAAACAGATGGTTTCGGCCTCTTATGCGCTTTACTAAAGCAGAAGTTTCTCGCAAGTTTTTGGCGCTATTTTGCCCTTGGTTACTATTGCTACAGTAAAAGCGCAGGTCTATTATTTTTTGCGACTATTGTGTACTAGATTAGGGTCAATTACGCAAAGACAGTACACATTTTTCCTGTGTTACAGGCTGAACCGAGGTGTAGTGATTTGTGCACGCCATCTTGGAATAAAACAAAAGGTGGTCACTAAAATCACTTAGCAAGAAACCTGGATCCTGTTCGTCACAATTAGTCAAGCATAAATCAATTAGGGTCTCACTCGACCCCAAGTAGCACTTGTAGGCGCATTAACAATTTTAGAGAAACCATGTAAAGAAATGATGTTGAGAAAGTCACTTGTTGCCGCTGATCGTTCCAACACGTTATGGTAAAATCGGCCATAATTACAATTGGTTTCTTATCGGTATGCTATCAAGAAAAGAACAAAATTCTTGCACAAGGGGGCCGATAACCAACACCGAACACAGAACCGCTTCTATTGATAAAAAGCGCAGACTTGAAAAACTGTACTTATATGAAAGATTATTTTTAACCTACAGTGCAACTCCACCGCCTTTATTATTTTTCCTAGACATTGTTCTGCACCTGTATCCTTCGAATTGGACGATGTCCGCAGTTTGTGCATACCATGTTTCACTGAATGGCAATATGTCAAAACTGCGGTTTAAAGAAGATAAAAAAAGAAATGTTGACCTCCTCATCCTTATTCTTTAAGCTACGCACGTTTGCGGAATAAAAGAAAAATGTGGACCGGGCTTTTGCGGCCGGCCCGTTTTAGAACATCGAAAGAACTAGAATCTTGGTAAACACGGTCTCGCGTTACGAATGGCATTCCTCGCACGAAGAAGTGCAGTCATCCCCATTTTACTCAGGTCATTTTCATCTCGGATGCGAATGGCTCGCCTTCTGGCCTGCAACCCTTCGAACAAGGACATGCCCGTTTTCCCGCCACGCGAACGCATAGCCCTTTTCTGTACCGTTTTCACGTGCCAGGAAATCAGACCGGCGCACACGACTTTCCGCTTGGAAATAACTCAGATCTTCCAGGTGCTGTCTGCGAAGGAAACCCATATCGTTCGTGAATTTAGAAAAAAAAACATTGTGGTCGATTGGCTACGAGTTCCAAGAATGCCGCCTAACACGGTCGCTGGAAGTGTAACGTTTGTATAGGTAGTACTCGCTGAAGTAGGAATATGTGGAGTCATATCTTGAAAAATTTTCAACAAAGCGAATAGAATTCTTTTGCAATAAAAATCGCCTTTCAAGATTACATTTCCCAGTGACTCCCCAGATAAGCGAACAATAGCGAAACCTGGAATGAACTGCACTGAAATAAAGCTGGCGCCAAAATGTCCGTTGGTCAGCGCCATCAAACTTTCCAAATGTTGAAGTGTTTGGTCGTTACATTGGCGAGAGCTTCGCCTCTTAGTAACCCCCGCCGCTGTTTACATATCAACCGGGATTTCTGTTCGCGGTATTTTGTAGAGTTTCCTCTACAGTACGCCAGGTCTTTTGCGGATCGCAGTGAATTCGTGAGAACCTTCCACTGCAGTGATGAATTCGAGATTTATATATGTCCGAACCTAATTTATTCCTATCTGATTTATGCTGTTCTAGAATTGACAGCTCTCTCGTTTATTTTGTTTTTTTTCTAAATATGCCAAACAGACGGTTTCGGCCTCTTATGCGCTTTACTAAAGCAGAAGTTTTTCGCAAGTTTTTGGCGCTATTTTGTCCTTGGTTAACATTGCTACAGGAAAAGCGCAGCTCTATTATTTTTTGCGACTATTGTGTACTAGATTAGGGTCAATTTCGCAAAGACAGTAAACGTTTTTCCTGTGTTACAGGCTGAACCGAGGTGTAGTGATTTGTGCACGCCATCTTGGAATAAAACAAAAGGTGGTCACTAAAATCACTTAGCAAGAAACCTGGATCCTGTTCGTCACAATTAGTCAAGCATAAATCAATTAGGGTCTCACTCGACCCCAAGTAGCACTTGTAGGCGCATTAACAATTTTAGAGAAACCATGTAAAGAAATGATGTTGAGAAAGTCACTTGTTGCCGCTGATCGTTCCAACACGTTATGGTAAAATCGGCCATAATTACAATTGGTTTCTTATTGGTATGCTATCAAGAAAAGAACAAAATTCTTGCACAATGGGGCGGAAAACCAACACCGAACACAGAACCGCTTCTATTGATAAAAAGCGCAGACTTCAAAAACTGTACTTATATGAAAGATTATTTTTAACCTACAGTGCAACTCCACCACCTTTATTATTTTTCCTAGACATTGTTCTGCACCTGTATCCTTCGAATTGGACGATGTCCGCAGTTTGTGCATACCATGTTTCACTGAATGGCAATATGTCAAAACTGCGGTTTAAAGAAGATAAAAAAAAGAAATGTTGACCTCCTCATCCTTATTCTTTAAGCTACGCACGTTTGCGGAATAAAAGAAAAATGTGGACCGGGCTTTTGCGGCCGGCCCGTTTTAGAACATCGAAAGAACTAGAATCTTGGTAAACACGGTCTCGCGTTACGAATGGCATTCCTCGCACGAAGAAGTGCAGTCATCCCCATTTTACTCAGGTCATTTTCATCTCGGATGCGAATGGCTCGCGTTCTTTCCTGCAACCCTTCGCACAAGGACATGCCCGTTTTCCCGCCACGCGAACGCATAGCCCTTTTCTGTACCGTTTTCACGTGCCAGGAAATCAGACCGGCGCACACGACTTTCTGCTTGGAAATAACTCGGATCTTCTAGGTGCTGTCTGCGAAGGAAACCCATATCGTTCGTGAATTTAGAAAAAAAAAACATTGTTGTCGATTGGCTACGAGTTCCAAGAATGCCGCCTGACACGGTCGCTGGTAGTGTAACGTTTGTATAGGTAGTACTCGCTGAAGTAGGAATATGTGGAGTCATATCTTGAAAAATTTTCAACAAAGCGAATAGATTTCTTTTGCAATAAAAATCGCCTTTCAAGATTACATTTCCCAGTGACTCCCCAGATAAGCGAACAATAGCGAAACCTGGAATGAACTGCACTGAAATAAAGCTGGCGCCAAAATGTCCGTTGGTCAGCGCCATCAAACTTTCCAAATGTTGAAGTGTTTGGTCGTTACATTGGCGAGAGCTTCGCCTCTTAGTAACCCCCGCCGCTGTTTACATATCAACCGGGATATCTGTTTGCGGTATTTTGTAGAGTTTCCTCTACAGTACGCCAGGTCTTTTGCGGATCGCAGTGAATTCGTGAGAACCTTCCACTGCAGTGATGAATTCGAGATTTATATACGTCCGAACCTAATTTATTTCTATCTTATTTATGCTGTTCTAGAATTGACAGCTCTCTCGTTTATTTTTTTTTGAAATATGCCAAACAGATGGTTTCGGCCTCTTATGCGCTTTACTAAAGCAGAAGTTTTTCGCAAGTTTTTGGCGCTATTTTGCCCTTGGTTAACATTGCTACAGAAAAAGCGCAGCTCTATTATTTTTTGCGACTATTGTGTACTAGATTAGGGTCAATTTCGCAAAGACAGTACACATTTTTGCTGAGTTACAGGCTGAACCGTGGTGTAGTGATTTGTGCACGCCATCTTGAAATAAAAGAAAAGGTGGTCACTAAAATCACTTAGCAAGACACCTGGGTCCTGTTCGTTGCAATTAGTCAAGCATAAATCAATTAGGGTCTCACTCGACCCCAAGTAGCACGTGTAGGCGCATTAACAATGTTAGAGAAACCATGTAAAGAAATGATGTCGAGAAAGTCACTTGTTGCCGCTGATCGTTCCAACACATGTTATGGTAAAATCGGCCATAATTACAATTTGTTTCTTATCGGTATGCTATCAAGAAAAGAACAAAATTCTTGCACAATGGGGCCGATAACCAACACCGAACACAGAACCGCTTCTATTGATAAAAAGCGCAAACTTGAAAAACTGTACTTATATGAAAGATTATTTTTAACCTACAGTGCAACTCCACCGCCTTTATTATTTTTCCTAGACATTGTTCCGCACCTGTATCCTTCGAAGTGGACGATGTCCGCAGTTTGTGCATACCATGTTCCACTGAATGGCAATATGTCAAAACTGCGGTTTAAAGAAGATAAAAAAAGAAATGTTGACCTCCTCATCCTTATTCTTTAAGCTACGCACGTTTGCGGAATAAAAGAAAAATGTGGACCGGGCTTTTGCGGCCGGCCCGTTTTAGAACATCGAAAGAACTAGAATCTTGGTAAACACGGTCTCGCGTTACGAATGGCATTCCTCGCACCAAGTAGTGCAGTCATCCCCATTATACTCAGGTCATTATCATCTCGGATGCGAATGGCTCGCGTTCTGGCCTGCAGCCCTTCGCACAAGGACATGCCCGTTTTCCCCCCACGCGAACGCATCGCCCTTTTCTGTACCGTTTTCACGTGCCAGGAAATCAGACCGGCGCACACGACTTTCTGCTTGGAAATAACTCGGATCTTCTAGGTGCTGTCTGCGAAGGAAACCCATATCGTTCGTGAATTTAGAAAAAAAAAACATTGTTGTCGATTGGCTACGAGTTCCAAGAATGCCGCCTGACACGGTCGCTGGTAGTGTAACGTTTGTATAGGTAGTACTCGCTGAAGTAGGAATATGTGGAGTCATATCTTGAAAAATTTTCAACAAAGCGAATAGATTTCTTTTGCAATAAAAAGCGCCTTTCAAGATTACATTTCCCAGTGGCTCCCCAGATAAGCGAACAATAGCGAAACCTGGAATGAACTGCACTGAAATAAAGCTGGCGCCAAAATGTCCGTTGGTCAGCGCCATCAAACTTTCCAAATGTTGAAAAGTGTTTGTTCGTTATATTGGCGAGAGCTTCGCCTCTTAGTTCCCCCCGCCCCTGTTTACATATCAACCGGGATTTCTGTTTGCGGTATTTTGTAGAGTTTCCTCTACAGTACGCCAGGTCTTTTGCTGATCGCAGTGAATTCGTGAGAACCTTCCACTGCAGTGATGAATTCGAGATTTAAACATGTCCGAACCTAATTTATTCCTATCTTATTTATGCTGTTCTAGAATTGACAGCTCTCTCGTTTATTTTTTTTTTTCTAAATATGCCAAACAGATGGTTTCGGCCTCTTATGCGCTTTACTAAAGCAGAAGTTTTTCGCAAGTTTTTGGCGCTATTTTGCCCTTGGTTAACATTGCTACAGTAAAAGCGCAGCTCTATTATTTTTTGCGACTATTGTGTACTAGATTAGGGTCAATTTCGCAAAGACAGTGCACATTTTTGCTGAGTTACAGGCTGAACCGAGGTGTAGTGATTTGTGCACGCCATCTTGGAATAAAACAGAAGGTGGTCACTAAAATCACTTAGCAAGACACCAGGGTCCTGTTCGTCGCAATTAGTCAAGCATAAATCAATTAGGGTCTCACTCGACCCAAAGTAGCACGTGTAGGAGCATTAACAATGTAAGAGAAACCATGTAAAGAAATGATGTCGAGAAAGTCACTTGTTGCCGCTGATCGTTCCAACACATGTTATGGTAAAATCGGCCATAATTACAATTGGTTTCTTATCGGTATGCTATCAAGAAAAGAACAAAATTCTTGCACAATGGGGCCGATAACCAACACCGAACACAGAACCGCTTCTATTGATAAAAAGCGCAGACTTGAAAAACTGTACTTATATGAAAGATTATTTTTAACCTACAGTGCAACTCCACCGCCTTTATTATTTTTCCTAGACATTGTTCCGCACCTGTATCCTTCGAAGTGGAAGATGTCCGCAGTTTGTGCATACCATGTTCCACTGAATGGCAATATGTCAAAACTCGGTTTAAGGAAGATAAAAAAAGAAATGTTGACCTCCTCATCCTTATTCTTTAAGCTACGCACGTTTGCGGAATAAAAGAAAAATGTGGACCGGGCTTTTGCGGCCGGCCCGTTTTTGAACATCGAAAGAACTAGAATCTTAATAAACACGGTCTCGCGTTACGAATGGTATTCCTCGCACCAAGCAGTGCAGTCATCCCCATTATACTCAGGTCATTTTCATCTCGGATGCGAATGGCTCGCCTTCTGGCCTGCAACCCTTCGCACAAGGACATGCCCGTTCTCCCGCCACGCGAACGCATAGCCCTTTTCTGTACCGTTTTCACGTGCCAGGAAATCAGACCGGCGCACACGACTTTCTGCTTGGAAATAACTCGGATCTTCTAGGTGCTGTCTGCGAAGGAAACCCATATCGTTCGTTAATTTAGAAAAAAAAAAACATTGTTGACGATTGGCTACGAGTTCCAAGAATGCCGCCTGACACGGTCGCTGGTAGTGTAACGTTTGTATAGGTAGTACTCGCTGAAGTAGGAATATGTGGAGTCATATCTTGAAAAATTTTCAACAAAGCGAATAGATTTCTTTTGCAAAAAAAAGCGCCTTTCAAGATTACATTTCCCAGTGGCTCCCCAGATAAGCGAACAATAGCGAAACCTGGAATGAACTGCACTGAAATAAAGCTGGCGCCAAAATGTCCGTTGGTCAGCGCCATCAAACTTTCCAAATGTTGAAAAGTGTTTGTTAGTTACATTGGCAAGAGCTTCGCCTCTTAGTACCCCCCACCCCTGTTTACATATCAACCGGGATTTCTGTTTGCGGTATTTTGTAGAGTTTCCTCTACAGTACGCCAGGTCTTTTGCGGATCGCAGTGAATTCGTGAGAACCTTCCACTGCAGTGATGAATTCAAGATTTATAATTGTCCGAACCTAATTTATTCCTATCTTATTTATGCTGTTCTAGAATTGACAGCTCTCTCGTTTATTTTTTTTTCTAAATATGCCAAACAGATGGTTTCGGCCTCTTATGCGCTTTACTAAAGCAGAAGTTTTTCGCAAGTTTTTGGCGCTATTTTGCGCTTGGTTAACATTGCTACAGTAAAAGCGCAGCTCTATTATTTTTTGCGACTATTGTGTACTAGATTAGGGTCAATTTCGCAAAGACAGTGCACATTTTTCCTGTGTTACAGGGTGAACCGAGGTGTAGTGATTTGTGCACGCCATCTTAGAATAATACAAAAGGTGGTCACTAAAATCACTTAGCAAGACACCTGGGTCCTGTTCGTCGCAATTAGTCAAGCATAAATCAATTAGGGTCTCACTCGACCCCAAGTAGCATGTGTAGGCGCATTAACAATGTTAGAGAAACCATGTAAATAAATGATGTCGAGAAACTCACTTGTTGCCGCTGATCGTTCCAACATATGTTATGGTAAAATCGGCCATAATTACAATTGGTTTCTTATTAGTATGCTATCAAGAAAAGAACAAAATTCTTGCACAAGGGGGCCGATAACCAACACCGAACACAGAACCGCTTCTATTGATAAAAAGCGCAGACTTGAAAAACTGTACTTATATGAAAGATTATTTTTAACCTACAGTGCAACTCCACCGCCTTTATTATTTTTCCTAGACATTCTTCCGCACCTGTATCCTTCGAAGTGGACGATGTCCGCAGTTTGTGCATACCATGTTTCACTGAATGGCAATATGTCAAAACTGCGGTTTAAAGAAGATAAAAAAAAGAAATGTTGACCTCCTCATCCTTATGCTTTAAGCTACGCACGTTTGCGGAATAAAAGAAAAATGTGGACCGGGCTTTTGCGGCCGGCCCGTTTTAGAACATCGAAAGAACTAGAATCTTGGTAAACACGGTCTCGCGTTACGAATGGCTTTCCTCGCACCAAGCAGTGCAGTCATCCCCATTTTACTCAGGTCATTTTCATCTCGGATGCGAATGGCTCGCCTTCTGGCCTGCAACCCTTCGCACAAGGACATGCCCGTTCTCCCGCCACGCGAACGCATAGCCCTTTTCTGTACCGTTTTCACGTGCCAGGAAATCAGACCGGCGCACACGACTTTCTGCTTGGAAATAACTCGGATCTTCTAGGTGCTGTCTGCGAAGGAAACCCATATCGTTCGTTAATTTAGAAAAAAAAAAACATTGTTGACGATTGGCTACGAGTTCCAAGAATGCCGCCTGACACGGTCGCTGGTAGTGTAACGTTTGTATAGGTAGTACTCGCTGAAGTAGGAATATGTGGAGTCATATCTTGAAAAATTTTCAACAAAGCGAATAGATTTCTTTTGCAATAAAAAGCGCCTTTCAAGATTACATTTCCCAGTGGCTCCCCAGATAAGCGAACAATAGCGAAACCTGGAATGAACTGCACTGAAATAAAGCTGGCGCCAAAATGTCCGTTGGTCAGCGCCATCAAACTTTCCAAATGTTGAAAAGTGTTTGTTCGTTATATTGGCGAGAGCTTCGCCTCTTAGTTCCCCCCGCCCCTGTTTACATATCAACCGGGATTTCTGTTTGCGGTATTTTGTAGAGTTTCCTCTACAGTACGCCAGGTCTTTTGCTGATCGCAGTGAATTCGTGAGAACCTTCCACTGCAGTGATGAATTCGAGATTTAAACATGTCCGAACCTAATTTATTCCTATCTTATTTATGCTGTTCTAGAATTGACAGCTCTCTCGTTTATTTTTTTTTTCTAAATATGCCAAACAGACGGTTTCGGCCTCTTATGCGCTTTACTAAAGCAGAAGTTTTTCGCAAGTTTTTGGCGCTATTTTGCCCTTGGTTAACATTGCTACAGTAAAAGCGCAGCTCTATTATTTTTTGCGACTATTGTGTACTAGATTAGGGTCAATTTCGCAAAGACAGTGCACATTTTTCCTGTGTTACAGGCTGAACCGAGGTGTAGTGATTTGTGCACGCCATCTTCGAATAATACAAAAGGTGGTCACTAAAATCACTTAGCAAGACACCTGGGTCCTGTTCGTCGCAATTAGTCAAGCATAAATCAATTAGGGTCTCACTCGACCCCAAGTAGCATGTGTAGGCGCATTAACAATGTTAGAGAAACCATGTAAAGAAATGATGTCGAGAAAGTCACTTGTTGCCGCTGATCGTTCCAACACGTTATGGTAAAATCGGCCATAATTACAATTGGTTTCTTATCGGTATGCTATCAAGAAAAGAACAATATTCTTGCACAAGGGGGCCGATAACCAACACCGAACACAGAACCGCTTCTATTGATAAAAAGCGCAGACTTGAAAAACTGTACTTATATGAAAGATTATTTTTAACCTACAGTGCAACTCCACCGCCTTTATTATTTTTCCTAGACATTGTTCCGCACCTGTATCCTTCGAAGTGGACGATGTCCGCAGTTTGTGCATACCATGTTTCACTGAATGGCAATATGTCAAAACTGCGGTTTAAAGAAGATAAAAAAAAAGAAATGTTGACCTCCTCATCCCTATGCTTTAAGCTACGCACGTTTGCGGAATAAAAGAAAAATGTGGACCGGGCTTTTGCGGCCGGCCCGTTTTAGAACATCGAAAGAACTAGAATCTTGGTAAACACGGTCTCGCGTTACGAATGGCATTCCTCGCACCAAGCAGTGCAGTCATCCCCATTTTACTCAGGTCATTTTCATCTCGGATGCTAATGGCTCGCCTTCTGGCCTGCAGCCCTTCGCACAAGGACATGCCCGTTTTCCCGCCACGCGAACGCATATCCCTTTTCTGTACCGTTTTCATGTGCCAGGAAATCAGACCGGCGCACACGACTTTCTGCTTGGAAATAACTCGGATCTTCTAGGTGCTGTCTGCGAAGGAAACCCATATCGTTCGTGAATTTAGAAAAAAAAAACATTGTTGTCGATTGGCTACGATTTCCAAGAATGCCGCCTGACACGGTCGCTGGTAGTGTAATGTTTGTATAGGTAGTACTCGCTGAAGTAGGAATTTGTGGAGTCATATCTTGAAAAATTTTCAACAAAGCGAATAGATTTCTTTTGCAATAAAAACCGCCTTTCAAGATTACATTTCCCAGTGACTCCCCAGATAAGCGAACAATAGCGAAACCTGGAATGAACTGCACTGAAATAAAGCTGGCGCCAAAATGTCCGTTGGTCAGCGCCATCAAACTTTCCAAATGTTGAAAAGTGTTTGTTCGTTACATTGGCAAGAGCTTCGCCTCTTGGTACCCCCCACCCCTGTTTACATATCAACCGGGATTTCTGTTTGCGGTATTTTGTAGAGTTTCCTCTACAGTACGCCAGGTCTTTTGCTGATCGCAGTGAATTCGTGAGAACCTTCCACTGCAGTGATGAATTTGAGATTTAAACATGTCCGAACCTAATTTATTCCTATCTTATTTATGCTGTTCTAGAATTGACAGCTCTCTCGTTTATTTTTTTTTTCTAAATATGCCAAACAGACGGTTTCGGCCTCTTATGCGCTTTACTAAAGCAGAAGTTTTTCGCAAGTTTTTGGCGCTATTTTGTCCTTGGTTAACGTTGCTACAGGAAAAGCGCAGCTCTATTATTTTTTGCGACTATTGTGTACTAGATTAGGGTCAATTTCGCAAAGACAGTACACGTTTTTCCTGTGTTACAGGCTGAACCGAGGTGTAGTGATTTGTGCGCGCCATCTTGGAATAAAACAATAGGTGGTCACTAAAATCACTTAGCAAGACACCTGGGTCCTGTTCGTTGCAATTAGTCAAGCATAAATCAATTAGGGTCTCACTCGACCCCAAGTAGCACGTGTAGGCGCATTAACAATGTTAGAGAAACCATGTAAAGGAATGATGTCGAGAAAGTCACTTGTTGCCGCTGATCGTTCCAACACATGTTATGGTAAAATCGGCCATAATTACAATTTGTTTCTTATCGGTATGCTATCAAGAAAAGAACAAAATTCTTGCACAATGGGGCCGATAACCAACACCGAACACAGAACCGCTTCTATTGATAAAAAGCGCAGACTTGAAAAACTGTACTTATATGAAAGATTATTTTTAACCTACAGTGCAACTCCACCGCCTTTATTATTTTTCCTAGACATTGTTCCGCACCTGTATCCTTCGAAGTGGACGATGTCCGCAGTTTGTGCATACCATGTTCCACTGAATGGCAATATGTCAAAACTGCGGTTTAAAGAAGATAAACAAAGAAATGTTGACCTCCTCATCCTTATTCTTTAAGCTACGCACGTTTGCGGAATAAAAGAAAAATGTGGACCGGGCTTTTGCGGCCGGCCCGTTTTTGAACATCGAAAGAACTAGAATCTTAATAAACACGGTCTCGCGTTACGAATGGTATTCCTCGCACCAAGCAGTGCAGTCATCCCCATTATACTCAGGTCATTTTCATCTCGGATGCGAATGGCTCGCGTTCTGGCCTGCAGCCCTTCGCACAAGGACATGCCCGTTTTCCCGCCACGCGAACGCATAGCCCTTTTCTGTACCATTTTCACGTGCCAGGAAATCAGACCGGCGCACACGACTTTCTGCTTGGAAATAACTCGGATCTTCTAGGTGCTGTCTGCGAAGGAAACCCATATCGTTCGTGAATTTAGAAAAAAAAACATTGTTGTCGATTGGCTACGAGTTCCAAGAATGCCGCCTAACACGGTCGCTGGTAGTGTAACGTTTGTATAGGTAGTACTCGCTGAAGTAGGAATTTGTGGAGTCATGTCTTGAAAAATTTTCAACAAAGCGAATAGATTTCTTTTGCAATAAAAAGCGCCTTTCAAGATTTCATTTCCCAGTGACTCCCCAGATAAGCGAACAATAGCGAAACCTGGAATGAACTGCACTGAAATAAAGCTGGCGCCAAAATGTCCGTTGGTCAGCGCCATCAAACTTTCCAAATGTTGAAAAGTGTTTGTTAGTTACATTTGCAAGAGCTTCGCCTCTTAGTACCCCCCACCCCTGTTTACATATCAACCGGGATTTCTGTTTGCGGTATTTTGTAGAGTTTCCTCTACAGTACGCCAGGTCTTTTGCGGATCGCAGTGAATTCGTGAGAACCTTCCACTGCAGTGATGAATTCGAGATTTATATATGTCCGAACCTAATTTATTCCTATCTTATTTATGCTGTTCTAGAATTGACAGCTCTCTCGTTTATTTTTTTTTTCTAAATATGCCAAACAGACGGTTTCGGCCTCTTATGCGCTTTACTAAAGCAGAAGTTTTTCGCAAGTTTTTGGCGCTATTTTGTCCTTGGTTAACGTTGCTACAGGAAAAGCGCAGCTCTATTATTTTTTGCGACTATTGTGTACTAGATTAGGGTCAACTTCGCAAAGACAGTACACGTTTTTCCTGTGTTACAGGCTGAACCGAGGTGTAGTGATTTGTGCACGCCATCTTGGAATAAAACAAAAGGTGGTCACTAAAATCACTTAGCAAGAAACCTGGATCCTGTTCGTCACAATTAGTCAAGCATAAATCAATTAGGGTCTCACTCGACCCCAAGTAGCACGTGTAGGCGCATTAACAATGTTAGAGAAACCATGGAAAGAAATGATGTCGAGAAAGTCACCTGTTGCCGCTGATCGTTCCAACACGTTATGGTAAAATCGGCCATAATTACAATTGGTTTCTTATCGGTATGCTATCAAGAAAAGAACAAAATTCTTGCACAATGGGGCCGATAACCAACACCGAACACAGAACCGCTTCTATTGATAAAAAGCGCAGACTTGAAAAACTGTACTTATATGAAAGATTATTTTTAACCAACAGTGCAACTCCACCGCCTTTATTATTTTTCCTAGACATTGTTCTGCACCTGTATCCTTCGAATTGGACGATGTCCGCAGTTTGTGCATACCATGTTTCACTGAATGGCAATATGTCAAAACTGCGGTTTAAAGAAGATAGAAAAAAGAAATGTTGACCTCCTCATCCTTATTCTTTAAGCTACGCACGTTTGCGGAATAAAAGAAAAATGTGGACCGGGCTTTTGCGGCCGGCCCGTTTTAGAACATCGAATGAACTAGAATCTTGGTAAACACGGTCTCGCGTTACGAATGGCATTCCTCGCACCAAGCAGTGCAGTCATCCCCATTTTACTCAGGTCATTTTTATCTCGGATGCGAATGGCTCGCGTTCTGGCGTGCAGCCTTTCGCACAAGGACATGTCCGTTTTCCCGCCACGCGAACACATAGCCCTTTTCTGTACCGTTTTCACGTGCCAGGAAATCAGACCGGCGCACACGACTTTCTGCTTGGAAATAACTCGGATCTTCTAGGTGCTGTCTGCGAAGGAAACCCATATCGTTCGTGAATTTAGAAAAAAAACATGGTTGTCGATTGGCTACGAGTTCCAAGAATGCCGCCTGACACGGTCGCTGGTAGTGTAACGTTTGTATAGGTAGTACTGGCTGAAGTAGGAATATGTGGAGTCATATCTTGAAAAATTTTCAACAAATCGAATAGATTTCTTTTGCAATAAAAAGCGCCTTTCAAGATTACATTTCCCAGTGACTCCCCAGATAAGCGAACAATAGCGAAACCTGGAATGAACTGCACTGAAATAAAGCTGGCGCCAAAATGTCCGTTGGTCAGCGCCATCAAACTTTCCAAATGTTGAAAAGTGTTTGTTCGTTACATTGGCGAGAGCTTCGCCTCTTAGTGCCCCCGCCCCTGTTTACATATCAACCGGGATTTCTGTTTGCGGTATTTTGTACAGTTTCCTCTACAGTACGCCAGGTCTTTTGCGGATCGCAGTGAATTCGTGAGAACCTTCCACTGCAGTGATGAATTCGAGATTTATATATGTCCGAACCTAATTTATTCCAATCTTATTTATGCTGTTCTAGAATTGACAGCTCTCTCGTTTATTTTGTTTTTTTTTCTAAATATGCCAAACAGATGGTTTCGGCCTCTTATGCGCTTTACTAAAGCAGAAGTTTTTCGCAAGTTTTTGGCGCTATTTTGCCCTTGGTTAACATTGCTACAGTAAAAGCGCAGCTCTATTATTTTTTGCGACTATTGTGTACTAGATTAGGGTCAATTTCGCAAAGACAGTACACATTTTTCCTGTGTTACAGGCTGAACCGAGGTGTAGTGATTTGTGCACGCTGTGATGACCCCCATAATGCGCAGGTCCACACGGGACGGAGAGGCAAAGAGACACCGTATGGCTCAGTTTAAACAAACAGGTATATTCAACAATTACACATGATTAATATTATACATCAGAGGCTGGGGCGTCCGAGCTTACGTGCCGACGACTTCATGGGGGCGATGGAGTGGCTCCGGAGTTGGGCTCGAGCGGTTGCTGGCAGAAGCTGCACGCCGTCGGGGTTCGGCGCTGAAGGCCCTCTTGGCGAATGATGTCGTCCTGAGCGTGTATGCAGTAGAATTTCAATAGTCGTCCGTTTCTTCGAGGATGGTTCACAAACCCATCCTCTAGTGTCGTTCGGCTTGGAAGATGAACAGGAGGCGAGCTTGTAGATGATGACAGCAGAGCATAATTTTACAACATACATATACAGAGAGTTAAACTGGAAAAAGCAGAACTGAATTTACAAAAGAACAAACTTTGCACTACTTTACTCATCGACCGGGCAGGTTAGTGCCTAAGTAGCATCACATTACATGCTAAGCATGGAGCCCCAGCTCAGACTCCACTGCATCCGTTTACATGTGCTTTTAAGCACTTGATTAACAAAGGACTAAGGGCGGTCATTTCCAGTGGCCCGCCCAAAGCATCAATTCTCCAATCCAAAATAACATGCGAGATGGGGACCACCCCTTGGGTTGGGCTTAGCCTCGAACCCAGAGTCTGTTAACAATACAAACTAAATAAACAACAAAAACGCCACCACTCTCTCTCAAGTGAGAGTATACACAGGCTCTCTCTTCGGAGCTAATTCACTAGCGCCTGTCTTTCCACATTCTTGGCGAGTACTGCCTGTCCGCCATGACAGGTGTCCGTCACGGCCCTTCTGGGAATGCGCTTTTGTTCACGAGGCACGGCGGGAAGCTGTGGGTGCCTTCCCGGCGATAGCCCACGTCGAAAGGGGAAGGAGGGAAAGAATGTTGTTTTCGCGGTAGCGCATAGCGTCGGCTGTGGTACGGCGCGCTCTGGCCCGCTGACAGCTCCCTTGTCCTGGAATGTGCCCGGAAATTGGGGAGGATAAAGCCTGTTTCCCCGGGGCGGCGGCGGGTGCGGTTGTTCTGGTCGTCACTCAAAGAGCATGGCTGGGTAATTGATGATGCCTCTGTCACGGGTCTCCGTCTACGCCGCGCCGTCGAACGTGGATCCTCGTAGCACACACGGAATGTCACACTCGCTCACCCTCCAGAAGAATGTTCTCCGAACATTTGAGTCCACGCAGCTCCCCTTGTCTTTCTGAATCGCCTCGCACAGTGCGTCCGACAAAACACTTTTCGCTGCACTCAACACCACTGCACAACACCATATGCCTCCGCTGTCAATACTGGCGTCTCCAGGGGCAGCACTGATCTTCTTTTACAGATAAACATGAAACGCAGCACCCAAGCCTCTCCTTTCTAGTCCAAACTGGACGAAATAAATTTACCACAGTTACAAAGGAGCTCCCACTTCTAGCACGATCACGGCACAGACAAAAATATAGATAACGAAAGGAAGTAGGGCAGGTTCTGCATGCGCTCCGCATGCTCTCCTGTGAAGGTGTTACTTAATGACCAACTCCGATAACTTAACACATAAGCACATAGCAATGTTATGAGCTGCGGCATTACACAATTCTAACCAGTTCACAACTCCGCTCTGTTTACGCCATTAGTCCGACTTAGCTTTCCGATTTCGCAGCGGATATCGGCCTTCATGAGTCATACTAAGTAAGTCTGTGCCCCTTTGTCTGCTTTGGGACTCGCGAGGGCTCGTGGCAGGAGCCTCTCCTGGCGTTATCTGCGCGGCAACCTCGCGCGCTTCTTCTTCTAGCAATGCATGAAGTAAATCCGGTGGCATTCCGGCCGTCACCTCGGGCGCCTGCCGAACAAATGCAGGAGAGGGCGTTTCTTGCGAACTATCTGCGCGCTCCGCTTCACTTCTGTCCCCATCAAAATCCGCGCTTTCCCTTTCCTCATTTCGTGAATACTGAACCGGTGCCGACTTGAGGCGATTTGCGTGTATCCTTATCAAACGCCGGTTCACGTCTCGGACTCTGAAGTTTACCGGAGAAAGCTTCTCGACAACGTCGCACGGTGCTCTCCACTTCGTCTGGAACTTACGAGCTAGCCCAATCTGCCTTTGGCAGTTTTCAATGTACACGCTGTCCCCCACATCAAACGGCGCGTCTCTAGCACTGCGATCGTGCACCTCCTTCCTGCGCTTCGCCGCTTTCTTTAAGGACTCCTTTGCGATGTCCCTCGCCACTTGCAAGCGCGATTCTAGCTCAACCTTATAGTCGTCCAGTGAAGCGTATGGGACACGACGGGGGCCCTCTGGCACTTCACTAGGCTGGTCCGGGTCTCGGCCGTAGAGAAGAAAGAATGGCGATTCGCCCGTGCTCTCGTGTGCTGCGGAATTGTAGGCAAACATTGCATACGGGAGCCACAAGTCCCAGTCCCGCTGGTCGCGCGAAACAAAATGCGACAGGAACCCGGCCACGGTTTGGTTCAGTCGCTCCACCGCGCCGTTGCAAGCCGGATGGTACGGTGTTGTCTGCTTCTTAGCGATCTTAAGCAGCTCGCAAACTCTCCTCATTAGCTGCGACACGAAGTTCGTTCCCCGATCTGTCAAGAGTTGCCTCGGGGGTCCATGTCGGAGCACGATCTGTTCGACAAATGCTCTTGCAACCATGTCTGCCTTCTGATCTGGGAGTGCTACCGCTTCCGCGTATTTTGAAAGGTGATCGACAAATACTAAAATGTACTTGTTTCCGGAAGTGGTCGTGGGCAATGGGCCCATTATGTCCATACCTGTCCGCTCGAAGGGAGCCGAAACCTCAGGGAACGGCTGAATTGGAGCTGGTCTTCGTCCCTTGGGTGTTTTTCTTTCGAGACAGGAATGACACTTCGCACAGTAGTCTCTAACATCCTGTCGCATGCCACTCCAAAAGTACAAACGCTCCACACGCCTGCGTGTCTTCGCTACGCCAAAATGACCGGCGCATGGCGCATCGTGAAACGCGCGAAGAACCCTTTCTGTCCACGACCGAGGTATGACGACTCTCTCCCAAGCGGTTTTCTCTAATCTCCCTTTCCTGGTTGGCCTCGTGCGCCGACACAGGGTGCCGTCTTTGTCAATGAAATAACCTAGCTGTTCGGGGTGAGACGGTGCGCCCTCTAAGCTTTCGATTATTCGCTTCAGGTCAGGATCTTTGCACTGCTCTGTGCGTAATTCGGCGGGGTCGACTACGGGGACAAACTCATCTATAGCTGCCACGGCAGCTGTGCGGCTGAGTGCATCAGCATTCAGATGTGTCTTTCCTGACTTGTGCTCAACTTCAAAGCAGTATTCCTGCAGGTGTAGATTCCATCTAGCGAGTCGCGAGCTAGGGTCCCTGACACTCATCACCCATTTCAGAGGATGGCAGTCTGTGACTAGCTTGAATTTGCGGCCGTAAAGGTAGCATCTGAAGTGCTTTACTGCCCAGACAACGGCGAGGCACTCCCTTTCCGTAGCTCCGTACTTTTGCTCTGTGGGGCTCAGCTGTCGGCTAGCAAAAGCAACGGGATGTTCTTTGCCCTCGATAACCTGAGATAGCACGGCACCAACTGCGAACTTCGACGCATCTGTGGCCATAACGAAGGGCAAATTAAAATCCGGGTGGCGCAACAGCGGTGCACTCATCAGCTTCCTTTTCAGGGCCCCAAAAGCATCCTCCGCGTTTTCGTCCCAGCGAAAGGCGACATTTTTGGCTGTTAAGGCGGTGAGCGGCTTAGCGAGCTTGGCGAACTCCTCTATGTGCCTTCGGTAGTAACCGATCAGGCCGAGAAACTGCCGGACCTGGCGGACGCTAGTCGGGCATGGAAAATCCGAGACACACCTTAGTTTCTCAGGGTCCGGTCGCACGCCGTCAGCTGAAACAACGTGCCCGAGGTATTTCACCTCGTTTTTGAGGAATTGGCACTTAGAGGGCTTCAGCTTGAGACCCGCTGCTCTTAGTCGCACCAAAACCTGCTCAATATCGCGCAAATGGTTATCAAAACTGTCACTGTATATGATAATGTCATCCATATACACGAAGCACAGCCTTCCCAGAAGACCTGCCAGGATAACATCAGCGGTTCTCTGCCAGACAGCAGGGCTGTTGGCCAGACCCATCGGCATTCTTTTCCATTCATAGTGCCCTGAGGGCGTGTTGAATGCCGTTTTCTCGGCATCTGCCGGATCCATTGCTATCTGCCAGAATCCTGCCGCCATGTCCACTACCGTGAAGTACCTGGCAGAGCCCAGCTGAGAAAGCGCCTCCTGTATATTGGGGATGGGGTATGGATCGATGCGAGTTACGGCATTTAGTTTGCGGTAGTCCACTACCAATCGATACGAGCCATCTGGCTTTTCCACCAATAGTGCTGGTGCTCCCCAGGGTGACTTTGAGTGTTCGACAATGCCGCGATCAATCAGGTCCTGCACCTGCCGCTCCATCTCCTCACGTTGGGAGTAAGGAATCCTGTACGCACGCTGGTAAACGGGCGATGAAGTGCCGGTTTCTATCCTGTGCTTTATAACGCCACAGCAGCCCAAATCCAGGTTGGACGCGGCGAATACCTCCGAGTAGTCGTTCAGCAAACCAGCCAGAGCCTCCCTCTCCCTGGATTTTACGTGAGAAAGATCGAACGACACCTTTGGAGCAGCCGAAGGACTAGCATGCTCTACAGTTGCGAGTACCGTATCGGTGGGCTCACGTTGCTCTATCGCAGAGGTGAAGAAAGCCAATGTTTTGTTCTTGGGAAGGCTCAGTGGCTGCTGGCTACAGTTAACCACCCGTAGGGGCACTCTGTGGGCGTCATTAACTGTCACGAGGCACACGGCTGCCTTCAGGCCATTGCTGAGAGAGTCGACCGGCTCAAGCACTCCCACGGCGCCGCTCTCTACATCTGAAGGCACAAACGCGTACAAAATGTGCTCCGACCAAGGAAGGACGACCGCCTCCTCGACCAGCCGGACGGCAACCCGCGAATATACCTTCTCCAATGATCCCACTGTTTGACGGGTGTCAATATCGGTAATGCGAATCTCAGCCCCTCTCCTGTTCAAAAACGGAACTTTTGAGCCGCCCGCATTAACCTCTTCCTCAGAGAATGAGACTACTACCTTCCCTTTTCTCAAAAAATCCTGCCCTAATATACCTGACACTCCGTTTGGCAGAGACACAGTGTCCGGGCATACGTAGCAGGGGTGCTCCAATGCAATTCCGCCGAGGGAGAAGTGTAACCGGTAGAGTCCACTTATGCCAAGAGGATCCCCCGTTATGCCTACAAATTTGGTTGCCATACCACCAGACGCTTCCAACACCTCGCGGTCCCCCTTCCTTCGAAGCGTGTTAAAACTGCTCTCCTTAAGCAATGTCACCTTTGACCCCGTATCTATCAACAATTCCATGCAACAACCATTTAAATTGCAACGCACAACAGGGCATGCCTCGTCGGCCACACAAACTACCACCACCTCATCATCTACTGCTCCCTCCCCACGCTCCTCAGGCTGGGGAGGACTAACTAGTTTTTTGTCTCGGTATCTGGAGCCCCGCTGTCGGCTTGCTTAGGGCGTGTCTCGCCTGCTTCTCTTTGTGGCTCCCCACGGCGCACGTTTTGACAGAACCTGGCGATGTGTCCGCGACCCTGGCAAGCGAAGCATACGATTTCTTCAAAATCTCGCATACCGCGCCTGTAGCTTTGTGGCGGTCTCCGGTTTCCAGCGAATGGGCGCTGTTGAGCGCGCGCTTCAACCTGGCGTTCTACCTGCTGAGTTAGCAGCTGTTCCAAGCGATCTAACCGCTCTGTCAAGAGAGCAACCTCAGGGTTGAGCACCGCTCTCTCTATGACGCGTACTCTCGCTGCGGCTGTCGTTAACGCCTCATTTCGTTCCTCATCCAATGCGGCCTCCACGGCTTGGTCGAAATTGCTCGGCTTGCGCGAGAGCACGAACCGGCGCACGGGGTCTTGCAGACCAGCCACGAACAAAGGGGTCATTTCCTCTTTAAGTATATCCTCCGCGTATTTCTTCCTTAACTGGTCTCCTTCCTCCTCCCTGCTTAACGTATCGCGTGCTAGGCGCTGAAGCCGCGACGCAAATGTTCGCACGTCCTCCCCTACCATCTGTCCGGCGTCACGGAACCTCTGTACCCGCACGTGACGTGGTTCAGTGTCGAAATGCTCAAACGCGAGCTTCTTAAATTCCGCAAATGATTTTGTGGATTTTACTTTTTCGTCTCGCCAGGCAAAATCATGAGCAGCTCCTGCCATCTTACACCTCGCCATTCCCAGCATTTGAGCATCGGACCATCCCCCCATTTTCCCAATCTCTTCTAGCATGGAAAAGAAATCGCAGATTGGAGCCCCTGTCTTATCTCCCGTAAACGTCGGAATGACGCCTCCCAATGCCAGCATGCTTGCTCCGAGCGACGGCTGTGGAGTGGGAGCTCCCTCAGATACAGTCATTTTTTTTTTCAAGCCCTCCAGTGCCTCAAGCCTCTCAAATGGGGGTAAAAGTCCCACAAATCAGTCCCGTGATTCCCTTTTGATTACAATTTTGAAGTCATGAATGTCACAGCATTCAGAGGACATTTGCTTTTGACACCCCACTTCTGACACCAGTGTGATGACCCCCATAATGCGCAGGTCCACACGGGACGGAGAGGCAAAGAGACACCGTATGGCTCAGTTTAAACAAACAGGTATATTCAACAATTACACATGATTAAGATTATACATCAGAGGCTGGGGCGTCCGAGCTTACGTGCCGACGACTTCATGGGGGCGATGGAGTGGCTCCGGAGTTGGGCTCGAGCGGTTGCTGGCAGAAGCTGCACGCCGTCGGGCTTCGGCGCTGAAGGCCCTCTTGGCGAATGATGTCGTCCTGAGCGTGTATGCAGTAGAATTTCAATAGTCGTCCGTTTCTTCGAGGATGGTTCACAAACCCTTCCTCTAGTGTCGTTCGGCTTGGAAGATGAACAGGAGGCGAGCTTGTAGATGATGACAGCAGAGCATAATTTTACAACATACATATACAGAGAGTTAAACTGGAAAAAGCAGAACTGAATTTACAAAAGAACAAACTTTGCACTACTTTACTCATCGACCGGGCAGGTTAGTGCCTAAGTAGCATCACATTACATGCTAAGCATGGAGCCCCAGCTCAGACTCCACTGCATCCGTTTACATGTGCTTTTAAGCACTTGATTAACAAAGGACTAAGGGCGGTCATTTCCAGTGGCCCGCCCAAAGCATCAATTCTCCAATCCAAAATAACATGCGAGATGGGGACCACCCCTTGGGTTGGGCTTAGCCTCGAACCCAGAGTCTGTTAACAATACAAACTAAATAAACAACAAAAACGCCACCACTCTCTCTCAAGTGAGAGTATACACAGGCTCTCTCTTCGGAGCTAATTCACTAGCGCCTGTCTTTCCACATTCTTGGCGAGTACTGCCTGTCCGCCATGACAGGTGTCCGTCACGGCCCTTCTGGGAATGCGCTTTTGTTCACGAGGCACGGCGGGAAGCTGTGGGTGCCTTCCCGGCGATAGCCCACGTCGAAAGGGGAAGGAGGGAAAGAATGATGTCTTCGCGGTAGCGCATAGCGTCGGCTGTGGTACGGCGCGCTCTGGCCCGCTGACAGCACCCTTGTCCTGGAATGTGCCCGGAAATTGGGGAGGATAAAGCCTGTTTCCCCGGGGCGGCGGCGGGTCCGGTTGTTCTGGTCGTCACTCAAAGAGCATGGCTGGGTAATTGATGATGCCGCTGTCACGGGTCTCCGTCTACGCCGCGCCGTCGAACGTGGATCCTCGTAGCACACACGGAATTTCACAACGCCATCTTGGAATAAAACAAAAAGGTGGTCACTAAATTCACTTAGCAAGACACCAGGGTCCTGTTCGTCGATATTAGTCAAGCATAAATCAATTAGGGTCTCACTCGTCCCAAAGTAGCACGTGTAGGCGCATTAACAATGTTAGAGAAACCATGTAAAGAAATGATGTCGAGAAAGTCACGTGTTGCCGCTGATCGTTCCAACACATGTTATGGTAAAATCGGCCATAATTACAATTGGTTTCTTATCGGTATGCTATCATGAAAAGAACAAAATTCTTGCACAAGGGGGCCGATAACCAACACCGAACACAGAACCGCTTCTATTGATAAAAAGCGCAGACTTGAAAAACTGTACTTATACGAAAGATTATTTTTAACCTACAGTGCAACTCCACCGCCTTTATTATTTTTCCTAGACATTGTTCCGCACCTGTATCCTTCGAAGTGGACGATGTCCGCAGTTTGTGCATACCATGTTTCACTGAATGGCAATATGTCAAAACTGTGGTTTAAAGAAGATAAAAAAAAGAAATGTTGACCTCCTCATCCTTATTCTTTAAGCTACGCACGTTTGCGGAATAAAAGAAAAATGTGGACCGGGCTTTTGCGGCCGGCCCGTTTTAGAACATCGAAAGAACTAGAATCTTGGTAAACACGGTCTCGCGTTACGAATGGCATTCCTCGCACCAAGAAGTGCAGTCATCCCCATTTTACTCAGGTCATTTTCATCTCGGATGCGAATGGCTCGCCTTCTGGCCTGCAACCCTTCGCACAAGGACATGCCCGTTCTCCCGCCACGCGAACGCATAGCCCTTTTCTGTACCGTTTTCACGTGCCAGGAAATCAGACCGGCGCACACGACTTTCTGCTTGGAAATAACTCGGATCTTCTAGGTGCTGTCTGCGAAGGAAACCCATATTGTTCGTTAATTTAGAAAAAAAAAACATTGTTGACGATTGGCTACGAGTTCCAAGAATGCCGCCTGACACGGTCGCTGGTAGTGTAACGTTTGTATAGGTAGTACTCGCTGAAGTAGGAATATGTGGAGTCATATCTTGAAAAATTTTCAACAAAGCGAATAGATTTCTTTTGCAATAAAAAGCGCCTTTCAAGATTACATTTCCCAGTGACTCCCCAGATAAGCGAACAATAGCGAAACCTGGAATGAACTGCACTGAAATAAAGCTGGCGCCAAAATGTCCGTCGGTCAGCGCCATCAAACTTTCCAAATGTTGAAAAGTGTTTGTTCGTTACATTGGCGAGAGCTTCGCCTCATAGTTCCCCCCGCCCCTGTTTACATATCAACCGGGATTGCTGTTTGCGGTATTTTGCAGAGTTTCCTCTACAGTACGCCAGGTCTTTTGCGGATCGCAGTGAATTCGTGAGAACCTTCCACTGCAGTGATGATTTCGAGATTTATATATGTCCGAACCTAATTTATTCCTATCTTATTTATGCTGTTCTAGAATTGACAGCTCTGTCGTTTATTTTGTTTTTTTTCAAAATATGCCAAACAGATGGTTTCGGCCTCTTATGCGCTTTACTAAAGCAGAAGTTTTTCGCAAGTTTTTGGCGCTATTTTGCCCTTGGTTAACATTGCTACAGTAAAAGCGCAGCTCTATTATTTTTTGCGACTATTGTGTACTAGATTAGGGTCAATTTCGCAAAGACAGTAAACATTTTTCCTGTGTTACAGGCTGAACCGAGGTGTAGTGATTTGTGCACGCCATCTTGGAATAAAACAAAAAGGTGGTCACTAAATTCACTTAGCAAGACACCAGGGTCCTGTTCGTCGATATTAGTCAAGCATAAATCAATTAGGGTCTCACTCGACCCCAAGTAGCACGTGTAGGCGCATTAACAATGTTAGAGAAACCATGTAAAGAAATGATGTCGATAAAGTCACGTGTTGCCGCTGATCGTTCCAACACATGTTATGGTAAAATCGGCCATAATTACAATTGGTTTCTTATCGGTATGCTATCAAGAAAAGAACAAAATTCTTGCACAAGGGGGCCGATAACCAACACCGAACACAGAACCGCTTCTATTGATAAAAAGCGCAGACTTGAAAAACTGTACTTATACGAAAGATTATTTTTAACCTACAGTGCAACTCCACCGCCTTTATTATTTTTCCTAGACATTGTTCCGCACCTGTATCCTTCGAAGTGGACGATGTCCGCAGTTTGTGCATACCATGTTTCACTGAATGGCAATATGTCAAAACTGCGGTTTAAAGAAGATAAAAAAAGAAATGTTGACCTCCTCATCCTTATTCTTTAAGCTACGCACGTTTGCGGAATAAAAGAAAAATGTGGACCGGGCTTTGGCGGCCGGCCCGTTTTAGAACATCGAAAGAACTAGAATCTTGGTAAACACCACGGTCTCGCGTTACGAATGGCATTCCTCGCACCAAGAAGTGCAGTCATCCCCATTTTACTCAGGTCATTTTCATCTCGGATGCGAATGGCTCGCCTTCTGGCCTGCAACCCTTCGCACAAGGACATGCCCGTTCTCCCGCCACGCGAACGCATAGCCCTTTTCTGTACCGTTTTCACGTGCCAGGAAATCAGACCGGCGCACACGACTTTCTGCTTGGAATTAACTCAGATCTTCCAGGGGCTGTCTGAGAAGGAAACCCATATCGTTCGTGAATTTAGAAAAAAAAAACATTGTGGTCGATTGGCTACGAGTTCCAAGAATGCCGCTAACACGGTCGCTGGTAGTGTAACGTTTGTATAGGTAGTACTCGCTGAAGTAGGAATATGTGGAGTCATATCTTGAAAAATTTTCAACAAAGCGAATAGATTTCTTTTGCAATAAAAAGCGCCTTTCAAGATTACATTTCCCAGTGACTCCCCGATAAGCGAACAATAGCGAAACCTGGAATGAACTGCACTGAAATAAAGCTGGCGCCAAAATGTCCGTTGGTCAGCGCCATCAAACTTTCCAAATGTTGAAAAGTGTTTGTTCGTTACATTGGCGAGAGCTTCGCCTCTGAGTACCCCCCGCCCGTGTTTACATATCATCAACCGGGATTTCTGTTTGCGGTATTTTGTAGAGTTTCCTCTACAGTACGCCAGGTCTTTTGCGGATCGCAGTGAATTCGTGAGAACCTTCCACTGCAGTGATGAATTCGAGATTTATATATGTCCGAACCTAATTTATTCCTATCTTATTTATGTTGTTCTAGAATTGACAGCTCTTTCGTTTATTTTGTTTTTTTCTAAATATGGCAAGGAGATGGTTTGGGCCTCTTATGCGCTTTACTAAAGCAGAAGTTTTTCGCAAGTTTTTAGCGCTATTTTGCCCTTGGTTAACGTTGCTACAGGAAAAGCGCAGCTCTATTATTTTTGCGACTATTGTGTACTAGATAAGGGTCAATTTCGCAAAGACAGTACACATTTTTCCTGTGTTACAGGCTGAACCGAGGTGTAGTGATTTGTGCACGCCATCTTGGAATAAAACAAAAGGTGGTCACTAAAATCACTTAGCAAGACACCAGGGTCCTGTTCGTCGCAATTCGTCAAGCATAAATCAATTAGGGTCTCACTCGACCCCAAGTAGCACGTGTAGGCGCATTAACAATGTAAGAGAAACCATGTAAAGAAATGATGTCGAAAAAGTCACTTGTTGCCGCTGATCGTTCCAACACATGTTATGGTAAACCCCGCAGGGGGGCGCCTGCAGCTTGCAGGCGTCGCGACGGTGAGTGGCGACACCGCGGGTTCCCGAGCATCCGCAGGGACATCCCCGCAAGGGGATGATGGTGAACTGTGGATCACCACGGACCCGAGCACCCGCGCCTCGCCGTGCGTGGCATCGCCGTGTTCGGGGAAAAGGGGATCCTGGTGGTTGAGCCGATGCTGAGCGTTTGGACCTTTAAGGCCCCTCGGCGGAAGCAACACACCACTTTGGCCCCAGCTTCACGTAGACGGCACCTTCGGCCTGACCCGACCGAGGGAAATCGGCAGTCGCCTTTTCCTATCCTCTACTCTGTCTTTCACTTTCCTATCTCTTTCTCACAACTCTCCTGTCTCCTACTCACTCCTTAGTTTTTTTCACTTTTCATAGGCGGCGAGGGTTAACCTTGTGTGGCCAACCACCCTGAGTTGTGTCGGATTTGGTTATAGTTGAGGTGTACAGCTGGCATGGGCAGGACTTGCGTTCAAGTTCCAGTCCCGTCCCCTTGTTGGACTCCATGGTGGGTGGCTGGCACCATGACTGAAAAACTTCATTTTTTATGGCTCCCCCATTTTCAAAACCCTATCGCTCTCTCAAGAGAGGGCGGAACGAAGCAGCAGACTTTTTTCCAAAAAAGAAACCGACATTGACATTCACCAAGTTCTATGTTATCCACAGCGAAAGTAATGAAAAACAAGCAAGAATAATTTCTCCGTTCCTTGTATCTAAATGCCTAACAGATACCCTGGGCCCTGGCTACAAGGTGTCTAAAATGGCCAGCGGAGACTTATTGTTAGAACTCCTTGACAACACCCAGAACTCGAAAATCGCAAACATTGCATCCATCGGAGAAATCCCAGTTTCAATAACAGCGCACCGATCCCTAAACTCAGTTCGTGGTGTCATATCTGAAAACGACTTCATACACCTAACCGAGAAAGAATTGATGGAAGGCCTGTCTGACCAAAATGTCACAGATGTATACAGAATCAAAATCCGGAAAGACAATAAAGAAATAGAGACAAAACACTCGGTTCTAACATTCAATACAAGTACATTACCAGAAACCATCGATGTAGGATACTTGAAAGTAAATGTCAGGCACTACATTCCAAACCCACGAAGATGCTTCAACTGTCAAAGGTTTGGCCACAGCTCACAGAGTTGCCGCGACCGCAAAACGTGCGCAAAATGTGCTTCCAAGGATCACGTTTCTGAGGAATGTGACGCAGCCCTGCGGTGCGCAAACTGCGAAGGAGAAGATGCTGCATACTCCAGGGCCTGTCCGTCCTGGAAGAAGGAAAAAGAGATTATCACGATAAAAACCAAGGAAAACATTTCATTTAGAGAAGCAAGAAGGCGATTTGTCGTTACCAACCAGTTCACCTTCACAGCAAAATCCAGCTTTGCTGATGTGGTGCGCAGGGGCGGTGCACCACACAGCACCCCGGTGCCTGCCGAGGCCACTTCCATCGAGCCAATGGCAGGACCATTCACGCCCCAGGCAGGGTCAGCGAAAGCTGCCCTGCCAGTGTCAAAGCAGGGAGCGCCGGTCCATGCGTCGGCATCCCGCAGGACTTCCCCCTACCGGGGGAGGACTGAAACGCACAAACCTGCGGCTTCCCCGCGGTCCTCCAGCGCCTCGCGCGAGGCGATGGATATAACTGCCACTCCGCCTCCACTACAGAGGCGGAACAGCTCTCTTGAGCGGAAAAAAGACAGGCCCCTAATAACGGGCCCACTACTTAAGTAAGTCCTCTTTCATTTCCTCTCAAAAACATAAACATGGCTTTTTTAATCCATTGGAATTGTAGAGGACTTATGCGGAATTACAGCGACATAACACATATTTTAGGGTCAATGTTACCCACAGCTTTATGTCTTCAGGAGACCAATCTTGGTCCACAACATGTACATATCCTGAAACATTATAAAACTTTTAGACGCGATCGAGGGCAGGCAAATCGGCTATCGGGAGGCGTCGCGATAGGCGTTCAAAGCGGTGTCCCTGCTCAAGAAATTAAACTCAAAACAAAACTTGAGGCGGTTGCACTCAGTATCGTAAGCTACAAAACACTAACAATCTGTTCCGTATACTTTCCTCCACATTTTACGTTAACACTCAATGATCTACAGCAACTGATCAGAGAACTTCCGGAGCCATATCTGTTACTTGGGGATTTTAATGCCCACTCCTCCCTGTGGGGAAGCGAACGCTGTGACGCTAGAGGTCAAATAATCGAAGATTTTATCCTGACGAATAATGTATGTCTTTTAAATACGAAAAAGGCCACCTACTGTTCCCCAACGTCTGGGAAAATGAGCAGTTTAGACCTGTCTTTTTGTTCACCTTCTGTTTTTAGTGATTTTATGTGGGACGTTTTAGACAACCCGTTTGGGAGTGATCACCTACCAGTTTTTATAAGCCTATCATCCTCACCTGCAGTCATCCCAACCAAACCACGGCGATGGAAGCTACATCTAGCTGATTGGGCGTTGTATAGAGAAAAGGCCAGATTAGAGGACATTTACACAGAAACACTTAGCATAGATGAAATCAATGAAATTCTTACAAAGCGTATCATCGATGCTGCACGGCTAGCTATCCCCCTGTCCACAGGCGTGGTGCGCCAGAACCACAAGGTATGGTGGACGCGAGAATGTTGGGAAGTCAAAAAACAACAAAATAAGGCCTGGGGTGTATTTCGTAGGTATCCTACTCACGAAAATCTAATAACTTTCAAAAAGGCAAAAGCTAAAGCCCGTTATATACGGCGGAACGCGGAAAAAATGTCTTGGCAAAATTATGTGTCGTCCATAAACAGCTCGGTAACATCAAAAATACTGTGAAAGCAGGTCAGAAAAGTAAATGGCAGCTATTCCCCATTCACGCTTCCTATGCTGACGGATCCTGGAATTCAGACAAGTATTAATGAACAAGCAGACATTTTGGGGCAACATTGTTTTATAGTTTCTAGTTCTTCCCACTATACACAGTCATTCTTAAAATACAAAAACACAACCGAAAAACAAAGACTCCCTACGGCAGGCAGCACAAACGAGCCTTACAATAATTTGATTACACTTCAAGAAATACAGAGAGTACTGTCTATAGGTAAACAAACTGCACCAGACCCCGACGAAATTCATTATGAAATGCTATCCCATCTATCTGAGCAATCTGTAGAAGTTCTGTTAAAATTTTTTATCAAAATATGGGTAGTAGGGAAAATACCAGCTGCTTGGAAAAAAGCCATTATTGTTCCATTTCTAAAACCAGGAGAAGCCACCAACCTCCCCTAACAGTTACAGGCCCATAACCCTTACAAGCTGTCTTGCCAAATCTTTTGAGAGTGTTATAAATATTAGATTAATGTTTATTCTAGAATCCCGAGAGCTTCTTGATGTCCACCAATGTGGTTTTAAAAAAAAACATGTTCCACAGTCGACCATTTAATCCGCCAGGAAAACACAATCCGAGAGGCCTTTATACACAGACAACACTGCCTTTCAGTTTTTTTCGATATGGAGAAGGCATATGACACGACCTGGAGGTTCGGGATTCTTCGCGCCCTGGCCGAGCTTGGTATCCGCGGGAGGATGCTGAAATATTTGAGCGACTTTTTATCCAACCGTTCTTTCCAAGTTCGTCTCGGCGCAACCCTCTCAAATAATTTTACTCAAGAAAACGGCGTTCCTCAGGGATGCATTTTAAGTACTACATTGTTCATAGTAAAAATGAATTCTTTAACCAGTATAATTCCACAGTCCATTATGTACTCGGTCTGCGTTGATGACCTTCAAATTGCGTGCACATCTTCTAGCCTGGCAACTTGTGAGAGACAACTACAAAACTACAACTCACAATAAACAAATTAGCACTTTGGGCAGACAGAAATGGATTTAGGTTTTCTTCACAGAAAACTGTTGCGGTTCTTTTCTCGCTGCAGAGAGGACTGCAGATTGATCCCACCCTCCACTTGAACGACACCACACTTCCAGTAAAACAAGAACACAAATTTTTAGGCTTAACTTTTGACAAAAAGCTAACGTTTCTACCACATATAAACACCCTAAAAAAAAAGCCACCAATCCCTGAATATACTTAAAGTACTCTCACGGAAGCGTTGGGGATCCGATAGGAGTTGCCTATTGCACATCTATCGCTCTCTAGTACGCTCTTCGTTAGACTATGGATCCATAGTGTATGGGTCTGCGAGGCCATCATACCTTAAAAAGCTAGATCCAGTACAAAACCTCGGATTGCGCCTTTCAACTGGCGCTTACAGAACATCACCCATAAATAGCCTTCACGTAGAAGCAAATGAACCGACCCTCACCAACAGGAGAACAATGCTTACCTGTGCATACGTACTGAAAATAAGGTCGCTACCGAAACATCTTTGTTACACCATAGTTACAAAATGCCCATCCAGAACACTGTTCACCAACAAACCTCAAGCTGTAAAACCATTGCTCCTCCGCTTTGAAGAAATATGCCAAGAAATAAACATACTAGATGCACTTCCTGATGTTGCCCAGAGACCCGATAGGTTACCACCTTGGTACTTGTTTCCTGGTGTATGCGATTTCGCACTGACACACATTCAGAAAAAACATACCCCACTGGAACATATACAGCAAGAGTTTCTTGGAGTAAGTGAAAAATACAAGAATTGCACAGATTTCTACACAGATGGCTCTAAGACAGCACTCTATGTAGGGAGCGCGATAGTGCAAGGGAAATGGGAAAAAGTAGTCAGGCTGCCTCAGTGCGCTTCAATATTTACAGCAGAATGCTACGCCATTGCTCTAGCTGTAGAACAAATATTGAAGAAAAACATACAGAACAGTGTTATCTACAGTGAGTCCCTCAGCGTAATTACAGCAATAAACCCAAGAAATGCAACTGAACCCTTAATAGGAAACAATACATAATGTAATACGAGCTGATTCACAAGGACATACAATAAAGTTTTGCTAGGTTCCCAGTCACGTGGGCATCAGCGGAAATGAGAGGGCTGATGCAAGCGCCGCACTTGCCCTTAACGCAAAAATAAAACCAGTAAACATACCGCATAAAGACTGCATCAAGTAAGTCCAGAATAAATTGAGAGAAAAATGGCAGGCCTCTTGGGACAACGAGGTTAACAACAAGCTGCACTTTGTAAAACCTGTCCTGAGTGAATGGAAGACCTGTAGGCACCAGGAACGATTTATTGAAGTAATTTTATGTCGTCTCCGCATTGGACATACACACAATACACATAATTTCTTACTAACGAAGCAAGATAAACCTCGTTGTGAAAGATGTGGAGACGAACTAACAATAAACCGTATTTTATTCTCGTGTGCAAAACTCGAAAAACTAAGAAATAAGCACTTTACGAAGTTTTATAATGAATACAGTCCTTTACACCCAGCGCTGCTTTTAGGCGAAAATGCCATTGTTAACATATCTTCAGTTTTTAGCTTTTTAAAAGAGGCAGATGTTCTTCAGAAACTGTAAACTTTGATCCACAGCTTTGCTTTAAAATATTATGCATTTCAGCCATTTTCTCATTCCATGAGAAGAGGGCTGAGGTGGTTATTTGAATGGTTGGGAGCCTCAGTTCCTTGCCCAGCCAAGGATGGCTACTGAGGTTATCTGACCTTCTTGAAAGCATTTATTTTTAGCCATTTATAAAATTTATTCTTCCTCTTATTACTACCAGAACGAAATAGCAATTTAAGTCCTCTACACAACAAAGTTTCCTCCAACCTACAGAAAAGTGTTCATATACCTTCAGCCTGGCGCATGATAGCCTTAGCTGCTTATGTGCCATTAAACCCAACACAACACACACATGTTATGGTAAAATCGGCCATAATTACAATTGGTTTCTTATCGGTATGCTATCAAGAAAAGAACAAAATTCTTGCACAAGGGGGCCGATAACCAACACCGAACACAGAACCGCTTCTATTGATAAAAAGCGCAGCCTTGAAAAACTGTACTTATATGAAAGATTATTTTTAACCTACAGTGCAACTCCACCGCCTTTATTATTTTTCCTAGACATTGTTCCGCACCTGTATCCTTCGAAGTGGACGATGTCCGCAGTTTGTGCGTACCATGTTTCACTGAATGGCAATATGTCAAAACTGCGGTTTAAAAAAGATAAAAAAAAGAAATGTTGACCTCCTCATCGTTATTCTTTAAGCTACGCACGTTTGCGGAATAAAAGAAAAATGTGGACCGGGCTTTTGCGGCCGGCCCGTTTTAGAACATCGAAAGAACTAGAATCTTGGTAAACACGGTCTCGCGTTACGAATGGCATTCCTCACACCAAGCAGTGCAGTCATCCCCATTTTACTCAGGTCATTTTCATCTCGGATGCGAATGGCTCGCGTTCTGGCCTGCAGCCCTTCGCACAAGGACATGCCCGTTTTCCCGCCACGCGAACGCATAGCCCTTTTCTGTACCGTTTTCACGTGCCAGGAAATCAGACCGGCGCACACGACTTTCTGCTTGGAAATAACTCGGATCTTCTAGGTGCTGTCTGCGAAGGAAACCCATATCGTTCGTGAATTTAGAAAAAAAAAAACATTGTTGTCGATTGGCTACGAGTTCCAAGAATGCCGCCTGACACGGTCGCTGGTAGTGTAACGTTTGTATAGGTAGTACTCGCTGAAGTAGGAATATGCGGAGTCATATCTTGAAAAATTTTCAACAAAGCGAATAGATTTCTATTGCAATAAAAAGCGCCTTTCAACATTACATTTCCCAGTGACTCCCCAGATAAGCGAACAACAGCGAAACCTGGAATAAACTGCACTGAAATAAAGCTGGCGCCAAAATGTCCGTTGGTCAGCGCCATCAAACTTTCCAAACGTTGAAAAGTGTTTGTTCGTTACATTGGCGAGAGCTTCGCCTCTTAGTACCCCCCGCCCGTGTTTACATATCATCAACCGAGATTTCTGTTTGCGGTATTTTGTAGAGTTTCCTCTACAGTACGCCAGGTCTTTTGCGGATCGCAGTGAATTCGTGAGAACCTTCCACTGCAGTGATGAATTCGAGTTTTATATATGTCCGAACCTAATTTATTCCTATCTTATTCATGCTGTTCTAGAATTGACAGCTCTCTCGTTTATTTTTTTTTTTTTCTAAATATGCCAAACAGATGGTTTCGGCCTCTTATGCGCTTTACTAAAGCAGAAGTTTTTCGCAAGTTTTTAGCGCTATTTTGCCCTTGGTTAACATTGCTACAGTAAAAGCGCAGCTCTATTATTTTTTGCGACTATTGTGTAATAGATTAGGGTCAATTTCGCAAAGACAGTACACATTTTTCCTGTGTTACAGGCTGAACCGAGGTGTAGTGATTTGTGCACGCCATCTTGGAATAAAACAAAAGGTGGTCACTAAAATCACTTAGCAAGACACCAGGGTCCTGTTCGTCGCAATTAGTCAAGCATAAATCAATTAGGGTCTCACTCGACCCCAAGTAGCACGTGTAGGCGCATTAACAATGTAAGAGAAACCATGTAAAGAAATGATGTCGAAAAAGTCACTTGTTGCCGCTGATCGTTCCAACACATGTTATGGTAAACCCCGCAGGGGGCGCCTGCAGCTTGCAGGCGTCGCGACGGTGAGTGGCGACACCGCGGGTTCCCGAGCATCCGCAGGGACATCCCCGCAAGGGGATGATGGTGAACTGTGCATCACCACGGACCCGAGCACCCGCGCCTCGCCGTGCGTGGCATCGCCGTGTTCGGGGAAAAGGGGATCCTGGTGGTTGAGCCGATGCTGAGCGTTTGGACCTTTAAGGCCCCTCGGCGGAAGCAACACACCACTTTGGCTCCAGCTTCACGTAGACGGCACCTTCGGCCTGACCCGACCGAGGGAAATCGGCAGTCGCCTTTTCCTATCCTCCACTCTGTCTTTCACTTTCCTATCTCTTTGTCACAACTCTCCTGTCTCCTACTCACTTCTTAGTTTTTTTCATTTTTCATAGGCGGCGAGGGTTAACCTTGTGTGGCCAACCACCCTGAGTTGTGTCGGATTTGGTTATAGTTGAGGAGTACAGCTGGCGTGGGCAGGACTTGCGTTCAAGTTCCAGTCCCGTCCCCTTGTTGGACTCCATGGTGGGTGGCTGGCACCATGACTGAAAAACTTCATTTTTTATGGCTCCCCCACTTTCAAAACCCGATCGCTCTCTCAAGAGAGGGCGGAACGAAGCAGCAGACTTTTTTTCAAAAAAGAAACCGACATTGACATTCACCAAGTTCTATGTTATCCACTGCGAAAGTAATGAAAAACAAGCAAGAATAATTTCTCCGTTCCTTGTATCTAAATGCCTAACAGATACCCTGGGCCCTGGCTACAAGGTGTCTAAAATGGCCAGCGGAGACTTATTGTTAGAACTCCTTGACAACACCCAGAACTCGAAAATCGCAAACATTGCATCCATCGGAGAAATCCCAGTTTCAATAACAGCGCACCGATCCCTAAACTCGGTTCGTGGTGTCACCTCTGAAAACGACTTCATACACCTAACCGAGAAAGAATTGCTAGAAGGCCTGTCTGACCAAAATGTCACAGATGTATACAGAATCAAAATCCGGAAAGACAATAAAGAAATAGGGACAAAACACTCGGTTCTAACATTCAATACAAGTACATTACCAGAAACCATCGATGTAGGATACTTGAAAGTAAATGTCAGACACTACATTCCAAACCCACGAAGATGCTTCAACTGTCAAAGGTTTGGCCACAGCTCACAGAGCTGCCGCGGCCGCAAAACGTGCGCAAAATGTGCTTCCAAGGATCACGTTTCTGAGGAATGTGACGCAGCCCTGCGGTGCGCAAACTGCGAAGGAGAAGATGCTGCATACTCCAGGGCCTGTTCGTCCTGGAAGAAGGAAAAAGAGATTATCACGATAAAAACCAAGGAAAACATTTCATTTAGAGAAGCAAGAAGGCGATTTGCCGTTACCAACCAGTTCACCTTCACAGCAAAATCCAGCTTTGCTGATGTGGTGCGCAGGGGCGGTGCACCACACAGCACCCCGGTGCCTGCCGAGGCCACTTCCATCGAGCCAATGGCAGGACCATTCACGCCCCAGGCAGGGTCAGCGAAAGCTGCCCTGCCAGTGTCAAAGCAGGGAGCGCCGGTCCATGCGTCGGCATCCCGCAGGACTTCCCCCTACCGGGGGAGGACTCAAACCCACCAACCCGCGGCTTCCCCGCGGTCCTCCAGCGCCTCGCGCGAGGCGATGGATATAACTGCCACTCCGCCTCCACTACAGAGGCGGAACAGCTCTCTTGAGCGGAAAAAAGAAAGGCCCCTAATAACGGGCCCACTACTTAAGTAAATCCCCTTTCATTTCCTCTCAAAAACATAAACATGGCTTTTTTAATCCATTGGAATTGTAGAGGACTTATGCGGAATTACAGCGACATAACACATATTTTAGGGTCAATGTTACCCACAGCTTTATGTCTTCAGGAGACCAATCTTGGTCCACAACATGTACATATCCTGAAACATTATAAAACTTTTAGACGCGATCGAGGGCAGGCAAATCGGCTATCGGGAGGCGTCGCGATAGTCGTTCAAAGCGGTGTCCCTGCTCAAGAAATTAAACTCAAAACAAAACTTGAGGTGGTTGCACTCAGTATCGTAAGCTACAAAACACTAACAATCTGTTCCGTATACATTCCTCCACATTTTACGTTAACACTCCATGATCTAGAGCAACTGATCAGAGAACTTCCGGAGCCATATCTGTTACTTGGGGATTTTAGTGCCCACTCCTCCTGGTGGGGAAGCGAACGCTGTGACGCTAGAGGTCAAATAATCGAAGATTTTATCCTGACGAATAATGTATGTCTTTTAAATACGAAAAAGGCCACCTACTGTTCCCCAACGTCTGGGAAAATGAGCAGTTTAGACCTGTCTTTTTGTTCACCTTCTGTTTTTAGTGATTTTAAGTGGGACGTTTTAGACAACCCGTTTGGGAGCGATCACCTACCAGTTTTTATAAGCCTATCATCCTCACCTGCAGTCATCCCAACCAAACCACGGCGATGGAAGCTACATCTAGCTGATTGGGCGTTGTATAGAGAAAAGGCCAGATTAGAGGACATTTACACAGAAACACTTAGCATAGATGAAATCAATGAAATTCTTACAAAGCGTATCAACGATGCTGCACGGCTAGCTATTCCCCTGTCCACAGGCGTGGTGCGCCAGAACCACAAGGTATGGTGGACGCGAGAATGTTGGGAAGCCAAAAAACAACAAAATAAGGCCTGGGGTGTATTTCGTAGGTATCCTACTCACGAAAATCTAATAACTTTCAAAAAGGCAAAAGCTAAAGCCCGATATATACGGCGGAACGCGGAAAAAATGTCTTGGCAAAATTATGTGTCGTCCATAAACAGCTCGGTAACATCAAAAAAACTGTGGGAGCAGGTCAGAAAAGTAAATGGCAGCTATTCCCCATTCACCCTTCCTATGCTGACGGATCCTGGAATTCAGACAAGTATTAAAGAACAAGCAGACATTTTGGGGCAACATTGTTTTATAGTTTCTAGTTCTTCCCCCTATACACAGTCATTCTTAAAATACAAAAACACAACCGAAAAACAAAGACTCCCTACGGCAGGCAGCACAAACGAGCCTTACAATAATTTGATTACACTTCAAGAAATACAGAGAGTACTGTCTATAGGTAAACAAACTGCACCAGGCCCCGACGAAATTCATTATGAAATGCTATACCATCTATCTGAGCAATCTGTAGAAGTTCTGTTAAAATTTTTTTATCAAAATATGGGTAGTAGGGAAAATACCAGCTGCTTGGAAAAAAGCCATTATTGTTCCATTTCTAAAACCAGGAAAGCCACCAACCTCCCCTAACAGTTACAGGCCTATAACCCTTACAAGCTGTCTTGCCAAATCTTTTGAGTGTGTTATAAATATTAGATTAATGTTTATTCTAGAATCCCGAGAGCTTCTTGATGTCCACCAATGTGGTTTTAAAAAAACATGTTCCACAGTCGACCATTTAATCCGCCAGGAAAACACAATCCGAGAGGCCTTTATACACAGACAACACTGCCTTTCAGTTTTTTTCGATATGGAGAAGGCATATGACACGACCTGGAGGTTCGGGATTCTTCGCGACCTGGCAGAGCTTGGTATCCGCGGGAGGATGCTGAAATATTTGAGCGACTTTTTATCCAACCGTTCTTTCCAAGTTCGTCTCGGCGCAACCCTCTCAAATAATTTTACTCAAGAAAACGGCGTTCCTCAGGGATGCATTTTAAGTACTACATTGTTCATAGTAAAAATGAATTCTTTAACCAGTATAATTCCACAGTCCATTATGTACTCGGTCTACGTTGATGACCTTCAAATTGCGTGCACATCTTCTAGCCTGGCAACTTGTGAGAGACAACTACAACTCACAATAAACAAATTAGCACTTTGGGCAGACAGAAATGGATTTAGGTTTTCTTCACAGAAAACTGTTGCGGTTCTTTTCTCGCTGCAGAGAGGACTGCAGATTGATCCCGCCCTCCACTTGAACGACACCACACTTCCAGTAAAACAAGAACACAAATTTTTAGGCTTAACTTTTGACAAAAAGCTAACGTTTCTACCACATATAAACACCCTAAAAAAGAAAGCCACCCAATCCCTGAATATACCTAAAGTACTCTCACGGAAGCGTTGGGGATCCGATAGGAGTTGCCTATTGCACATCTATCGCTCTCTAGTACGCTCTTCGTTAGACTATGGATCCATAGTGTATGGGTCTGCGAGGCCATCATACCTTAAAAAGCTAGATCCAGTACAAAACCTCGGATTGCGCCTTTCAACTGGCGCTTACAGAACATCACCCATAAATAGCCTTCACGTAGAAGCAAATGAACCGACCCTCACCAACAGGAGAACAATGCTTACCTGTGCATACGTACTGAAAATAAGGTCGCTACCGAAACATCTTTGTTACACCATAGTTACAAAATGCCCATCCAGAACACTGTTCACCAACAAACCTCAAGCTGTAAAACCATTGCTCCTCCGCTTTGAAGAAATATGCCAAGAAATAAACATACTAGATGCACTTCCTGATGTTGCCCAGAGACCCGATAGGTTACCACCTTGGTACTTGTTTCCTGGTGTATGCGATTTCGCACTGACACACATTCAGAAAAAACATACCCCACTGGAACATATACAGCAAGAGTTTCTTGGAGTAAGTGAAAAATACAAGAATTGCACAGATTTCTACACAGATGGCTCTAAGACAGCACTCTATGTAGGGAGCGCGATAGTGCAAGGGAAATGGGAAAAAGTAGTCAGGCTGCCTCAGTGCGCTTCAATATTTACAGCAGAATGCTACGCCATTGCTCTAGCTGTAGAACAAATATTGAAGAAAAACATACAGAACAGTGTTATCTACAGTGACTCCCTCAGCGTAATTACAGCAATAAACCCCAGAAATGCAACTGAACCCTTAATAGGAAACTTAATACATAATGTAATACGAGCTGATTCACAAGGACATACAATAAAGTTTTGCTGGGTTCCCAGTCACGTGGGCATCAGCGGAAATGAGAGGGCTGATGCAAGCGCCGCACTTGCCCTTAACGCAAAAATAAAACCAGTAAACATACCGCATAAAGACTGCATCAAGTCAGTCCAGAATAAATTGAGAGAAAAATGGCAAGCCTCTTGGGACAACGAGGTTAAAAACAAGCTGCACTTTGTAAAACCTGTCCTGAGTGAATGGAAGACCTGTAGGCACCAGGAACGATTTATTGAAGTAATTTTATGTCGTCTCCGCATTGGACATACACACAATACACATAATTTCTTACTAACGAAGCAAGATAAACCTCGTTGTGAAAGATGTGGAGACGAACTAACAATAAACCGTATTTTATTCTCGTGTGCAAAACTCGAAAAACTAAGAAATAAGCACTTTACGAAGTTTTATAATGAATACATTCCTTTACACCCAGCGCTGCGTTTAGGCGAAAATGCCATTGTTAACATATCTTCAGTTTTTAGCTTTTTAAAAGAGGCAGATGTTCTTCAGAAACTGTAAACTTTGATCCACAGCTTTGCTTTAAAATATGATGCATTTCAGCCATTTTCTCATTCCATGAGAAGAGGGCTGAGTTGGTTATTTGAATGGTTGGGAGCCTCAGTTCCTTGCCCAGCCAAGGATGGCTACTGAGCTTATCTGACCTTCTTGAAAGCATTTATTTTTAGCCATTTATAAAATTTCTTCTTCCTCTTATTACTACCAGAACGAAATAGCAATTTAAGTCCTCTACACAACAAAGTTTCCTCCCACCTACAGAAAAGTGTTCATATACCTTCAGCCTGGCGCATGATAGCCTTAGCTGCTTATGTGCCATTAAACCCAACACAACACACACAAGTTATGGTAAAATCGGCAATAATTACAATTGGTTTCTTATTGGTATGCTATCAAGAAAAGAACAATATTCTTGCACAAGGGGGCCAATAACCAACACCGAACACAGAACCACTTCTATTGATAAAAAGCGCAGACTTGAAAAACTGTACTTATGAGAAAGAATATTTTTACCCTACAGTGCAACTCCACCGCCTTTATTATTTTTCCTAGACATTGTTCCGCACCTGTATCCTTCGAAGTGGACGATGTCCGCAGTTTGTGCGTACCATGTTTCACTGAACGGCAATATGTCAAAACTGCGGTTTAAAGAAGATAAAAAAAAGAAATGTTGACCTCCTCATCCTTATTCTTTAAGCTACGCACGTTTGCGGAATAAAAGAAAAATGTGGACCGGGCTTTTGCGGCCGGCCCGTTTTAGAACATCGAAAGAACTAGAATCTTGGTAAACACGGTCTCGCGTTACGAATGGCATTCCTCGCACCAAGCAGTGCAGTCATCCCCATTTTACTCAGGTCATTTTCATCTCGGATGCGAATGGCTCGCGTTCTGGCCTGCAGCCCTTCGCACAAGGACATGCCCGTTTTCCCGCCACGCGAACGCATAGCCCTTTTCTGTACCGTTTTCACGTGCCAGGAAATCAGACCGGCGCACACGACTTTCTGCTTGGAAATAACTCGGATCTTCTAGGTGCTGTCTGCGAAGGAAACCCATACCGTTCGTGAATTTAGAAAAAAAAAACATTGTTGTCGATTGGCTACGAGTTCCAAAAATGCCGCCTGACACGGTCGCTGGTAGTGTAACGTTTGTATAGGTAGTACTCGCTGAAGTAGGAATATGTGGAGTCATATCTTGAAAAATTTTCAACAAAGCGAATAGATTTCTTTTGCAATAAAAAGCGCCTTTCAAGATTACATTTCCCAGTGACTCCCCAGATAAGCGAACAATAGCGAAACCTGGAATGAACTGCACTGAAATAAAGCTGGCGCCAAAATGTCCGTTGGTCAGCGCCATCAAACTTTCCAAATGTTGAAAAGTGTTTGGTCGTTACATTGGCGAGAGCTTCGCCTCTTAGTAACCCCCGCCCCTGTTTACATATCAACCGGGATTTCTGTTTGCGGTATTTTGTAGAGTTTCCTCTACAGTACGCCAGGTCTTTTGCGGATCGCAGTGAATTCGTGAGAACCTTCCACTGCAGTGATGAATTCGAGATTTATATATGTCCGAACCTAATTTATTCCTATCTTATTTATGCTGTTCTAGAATTGACAGCTCTCTCGTTTATTTTGTTTTTTTTTCTAAATATGCCAAACAGACGGTTTCGGCCTCTTATGCGCTTTACTAAAGCAGAAGTTTTTCGCAAGTTTTTGGCGCTATTTTGCCCTTGGTTAACATTGCTACAGTAAAAGCGCAGCTCTATTATTTTTTGCGACTATTGTGTACTAGATTAGGGTCAATTTCGCAAAGACAGTACACATTTTTCCTGTGTTACAGGCTGAACCGAGGTGTAGTGATTTGTGCACGCCATCTTGGAATAAAACAAAAGGTGGTCACTAAAATCACTTAGCAAGACACCAGGGTCCTCTTCGTCGCAATTAGTCAAGCATAAATCAATTAGGGTCTCACTCGACCCCAAGTAGCACGTGTAGGCGCATTAACAATGTTAGAGAAACCATGTTAAGAAATGATGTCGAGAAAGTCACTTGTTGCCGCTGATCGTTCCAACACATGTGGTAAAATCGGCCATAATTACAATTGGTTTCTTATCGGTATGCTATCAAGAAAAGAACAAAATTCTTGCACAATGGGGCCGATAACCAACACCGAACACAGAACCGCTTCTATTGATAAAAAGCGCAGACTTGAAGAACTGTACCTATATGAAAGATTATTTTTAACCTACAGTGCAACTCCACCGCCTTTATTATTTTTCCTAGACATTGTTCCGCACCTGTATCCTTCGAAGTGGACGATGTCCGCAGTTTGTGCATACCATGTTTCACTGAATGGCAATATGTCAAAACTGCGGTTTAAAGAAGATAAAAAAAGAAATGTTGAATCCACACCAACTAGCCCAACTTTCTGTTCTTATTGACCTCCTCATCCTTATTCTTTAAGCTACGCACGTTGGCGGAATAAAAGAAAAATGTGGACCGGGCTTTTGCGGCCGGCCCGTTTTACAACATCGAAAGAACTAGAATCTTGGTAAACACGGTCTCGCGTTACGGATGGCATTCCTCGCACCAAGCAGTGCAGTCATCCCTATTTTACTCAAATCATTTTCATCTCGGATGCGAATGGCTCGCGTTCTGGCCTGCAGCCCTTCGCACAAGGACATGCCCGTTTTCCCGCCACGCGAACGCATAGCCCTTTTCTGTACCGTTTTCACGTGCCAGGAAATCAGACCGGCGCACACGACTTTCTGCTTGGAAATAACTCGGATCTTCTAGGTGCTGTCTGCGAAGGAAACCCATATCGTTCGTGAATTTAGGAAAAAAACATTGTTGTCGATTGGCTACGAGTTCCAAGAATGCCACCTAACACGGTCGCTGGTAGTGTAACGTTTGTATAGGTAGTACTCGCTGAAATAGGAATATGTGGAGTCATATCTTGAAAAATTTTCAACAAAGCGAATAGATTTCTTTTGCAATAAAAAGCGCCTTTCAAGATTACATTTCCCAGTGACTCCCCAGATAAGCGAACAATAGCGAAACCTGGAATGAACTGCACTGAAATAAAGCTGGCGCCAAAATGTCCGTTGGTCAGCGCCAACAAACTTTCCAAATGTTGAAAAGTGTTTGTTCGTTACAATGGCGAGAGCTTCGCCTCTTAGTACCCCCCGCCCTTGTTTACGTATCATCAACCGGGATTTCTGTTTGCGGTATTTTGTAGAGTTTCCTCTACAGTACGCAAGGTCTTTTGCGGATCGCAGTGAATTCGTGAGAACCTTCCACTGCAGTGATGAATTCGAGATTTATATATGTCCGAACCTAATTTATTCCTATCTCCTTTATGCTGTTCTAGAATTGACAGCTCTGTCGTTTATTTTGTTTTTTTTTCTAAATATGCCAAACAGATGGTTTCGGCCTCTTATGCGCTTTACTAAAGCAGAAGTTTTTCGCAAGTTTTTGGCGCTGTTTTGTCCTTGGTTAACATTGCTACAGTAAAAGCGCAGCTCTATTATTTTTTGCGACTATTGTGTACTAGATTAGGGTCAATTTCGCAAAGACAGTACACATTTTTCCAGTGTTACAGGCTGAACCGAGGTGTAGTGTTTTGCGCACGCCATCTTGGAATAAAACAAAATGTGGTCACTAAAATCACTTAGCAAGACACCTGGGTCCTGTTCGTCGCAATTAGACAAGCATAAATCAATTAGGGTCTCACTCGACCCCAAGTAGCACGTGTAGGCGCATTAACAATGTTAGAGAAACCATGTAAAGAAATGATGTCGAGAAAGTCACTTGTTGCCGCTGATCGTTCCAACACATGTTATGGTAAAATCCGCCATAATTACAATTGGTTTCTTATTGGTATGCTATCAAGAAAAGAACAAAATTCTTGCACAAGGGGGCCGATAACCAACACCGAACACAGAACCGCTTCTATTGATAAAAAGCGCAGACTTGAAAAACTGTACTTATATGAAAGATTATTTTTAACCTACAGTGCAACTCCACCGCCTTTATTATTTTTCCTAGACATTGTTCCGCACCTGTATCCTTCGAAGTGGACGATGTCCGCAGTTTGTGCATACCATGTTTTACTAAATGGCAATATGTCAAAACTGCGGTTTAAAGAAGATAAAAAAAAGAAATGTTGACCTCCTCATCCTTATTCTTTAAGCTACGCACGTTTGCGGAATAAAAAAAAAATGTGGACCGGGGTTTTGCGGCCGGCCCGTTTTAGAACATCGAAAGAACTAGAATCTTGGTAAGCACGGTCTCGCGTTACGAATGGCATTCCTCGCACCAAGCAGTGCAGTCATCCCCATTTTACTCAGGTCATTTTCATCTCGAACGCGAATGGCTCGCGTTCTGGCCAGCAGACTTTCGCACAAGGACATGCCCGTTTTCCCGCCACGCGAACGCATAGCCCTTTTCTGTACCGTTTTCACGTGCCAGGAAATCAGACCGGCGCACACGACTTTCTGCTTGGAAATAACTCGGATCTTCTAGGTGCTGTCTGCGAAGGAAACCCATATCGTTCGTGAATTTAGAAAAAAAAAACATTGTTGTCGATTGGCTACGAGTTCCAAGAATGCCGCCTAACACGGTCGCTGGTAGTGTAACGTTTGTATAGGTAGTACTCGCTGAAGTAGGAATAGGTGGAGTCATATCTTGAAAAATTTTCAACAAAGCGAATAGATTTCTTTTGCAATAAAAAGCGCCTTTCAAGATTACATTTCCCAGTGACTCCCCAGATAAGCGAACAATAGCGAAACCTGGAATGAACTGCACTGAAATAAAGCTGGCGCCAAAATATCCGTTGGTCAGCGCCATCAAACTTTCCAAATGTTGAAAAGTGTTTGTTCGTTATATTGGCGAGAGCTTCGCCTCTTAGTACCCCCCGCACCTGTTTACATATCAACCGGGATTGCTGTTTGCTGTATTTTGCAGAGTTTCCTCTACAGTACGCCAGGTCTTTTGCGGGTCGCAGTGAACTCGTGAGAACCTTCCACTGCAGTGATGAATTCGAGATTTATATATGTCCGAACGTAATTTATTCCTATCTTATTTATGCTGTTCTAGAATTGACAGCTCTCTCGTTTATTTTGATTTTTTTTTCTAAATATGCCAAACAGATGGTTTCGGCCTCTTATGCGCTTCACTAAAGCAGAAGTTTTTCGCAAGTTTTTGGCGCTGTTTTGTCCTTGGTTAACATTGCTACAGTAAAAGCGCAGCTCTATTATTTTTTGCGACTATTGTGTACTAGATTAGGGTCAATTTCGCAAAGACAGTACACATTTTTCCAGTGTTACAGGCTGAACCGAGGTGTAGTGTTTTGCGCACGCCATCTTGGAATAAAACAAAATGTGGTCACTAAAATCACTTAGCAAGACACCTGGGTCCTGTTCGTCGCAATTAGACAAGCATAAATCAATTAGGGTCTCACTCGACCCCAAGTAGCACGTGTAGGCGCATTAACAATGTTAGAGAAACCATGTAAAGAAATGATGTCGAGAAAGTCACTTGTTGCCGCTGATCGTTCCAACACATGTTATGGTAAAATCCGCCATAATTACAATTGGTTTCTTATTGGTATGCTATCAAGAAAAGAACAAAATTCTTGCACAAGGGGGCCGATAACCAACACCGAACACAGAACCGCTTCTATTGATAAAAAGCGCAGACTTGAAAAACTGTACTTATATGAAAGATTATTTTTAACCTACAGTGCAACTCCACCGCCTTTATTATTTTTCCTAGACATTGTTCCGCACCTGTATCCTTCGAAGTGGAGGATGTCCGCAGTTTGTGCATACCATGTTTCACTGAATGGCAATATGTCGAAACTGCGGTTTAAAAAAGATAAAAAAATAAATGTTGACGTCCTCATCCTTATTCTTTAAGCTACGCACGTTTGCGGAATAAAAGAAAAATGTGGACCGGGCTTTTGCGGCCGGCCCGTTTTAGAACATCGAAAGAATTAGAATCTTGGTAAACACGGTCTCGCGTTACGAATGGCATTCCTCGCGCCAAGCAGTGCAGTCATCCCAATTTTACTCAGGTCATTTTCATCTCGGATGCGAATGGCTCGCGTTCTGGCCTGCAGCCCTTCGCACAAGGACATGCCCGTTTTCCCGCCACGCGAGCGCATAGCGCTTTTCTGTACCGTTTTCACCTGCCAGGAAATCAGACCGGCGCACACGACATTCTGCTTGGAAATAACTCGGATCTTCTAGGTGCTGTCTGCGAAGGAAACCCATATCGTTCGTGAATGTAGAAAAAAAACATTGTTGTCGATTGGCTACGAGTTCCAAGAATGCCGCCTAACACGGTCGCTGGTAGTGTAACGTTTGTATAGGTAGTACTCGCTGAAGTAGGAATATGTGGAGTCATATCTTGAAAAATTTTCAACAAAGCGAATAGATTTCTTTTCCAATAAAAAGCGCCTTTCAAGATTACATTTCCCAGTGACTCCCCAGATAAGCGAACAATAGCGAAACCTGGAATGAGCTGCACTGAAATAAAGCTGGCGCCAAAATGTCCGTTGGTCAGCGCCATCAAACTTTCCAAATGTTGAAAAGTGTTTGTTCGTTATATTGGCGAGAGCTTCGCCTCTTAGTACCCCCCGCCCTTGTTTACATATCAACCGGGATTGCTGTTTGCGGTATTTTGTAGTTTCCTCTACAGTACGCCAGGTCTTTTGCGGGTCGCAGTGAACTCGTGAGAACCTTCCACTGCAGTGATGAATTCGAGATTTATATATGTCCGAACGTAATTTATTCCTATCTTATTTATGCTGTTCTAGAATTGACAGCTGTCTCGTTTATTTTGATTTTTTTTCTAAATATGCCAAACAGATGGTTTCAGCCTCTTATGCGCTTCAATAAAGCAGAAGTTTTTCGCAAGTTTTTGCGCTATTTTGTCCTTGATTAACATTGCTACAGTAAAAGCGCAGCTCTATTATTTTTTGCGACTATTGTGTACTAGATTAGGGTCAATTTCGCGAAGACAGTACACATTTTTCCAGTGTTACAGGCTGAACCGAGGTGTAGTGATTTGCGCACGCCATCTTGGAATAAAACAAAATGTGGTCACTAAAATCACTTAGCAAGACACCTGGGTCCTGTTCGTCGCAATTAGACAAGCATAAATCAATTAGGGTCTCACTTGACCCCAAGTAGCACGTGTAGGCGCATTAACAATGTTAGAGAAACCATATAAAGAAATGATGTCGAGAAAGTCACTTGTTGCCGCTGATCGTTCCAACACATGTTATGGTAAAATCCGCCATAATTACAATTGGTTTCTAATTGGTATGCTATCAAGAAAAGAACAAAATTCTTGCACAAGGGGGCCGATAACCAACACCGAACACAGAACCGCTTCTATTGATAAAAAGCGCAGACTTGAAAAACTGTACTTATATGAAAGATTCTTTTTAACCTACAGTGCAACTCCACCGCCTTTATTATTTTTCCAAGACATTGTTCCGCACCTGTATCCTTCGAAGTGGAGGATGTCCGCAGTTTGTGCATACCATGTTTCACTGAATGGCAATATGTCGAAACTGCGGTTTAAAAAAGATAAAAAAAAATAAATGTTGACGTCCTCATCCTTAATCTTTAAGCTACGCACGTTTGCGGAATAAAAGAAAAATGTGGACCGGGCTTTTGCGGCCGGCCCGTTTTAGAACATCGAAAGAACTAGAATCTTGGTAAGCACGGTCTCGCGTTACGAATGGTATTCCTCGTACCAAGCAGTGCAGTCATCCCCATTTTACTCAGGTCATTTTCATCTCGAATGCGAATGGCTCGCGTTCTGGCCTGCAGCCTTTCGCACAAGGACATGCCCGTTTTCCCGCCACGCGAACGCATAGCCCTTTTCTGTACCGTTTTCACGTGCCAGGAAATCAGACCGGCGCACACGACTTTCTGCTTGGAAATAACTCGGATCTTCTAGGTGCTGTCTGCGAAGGAAACCCATATCGTTCGTTAATTTAGAAAAAAAAACATTGTTGACGATTGGCTACGAGTTCCAAGAATGCCGCCTGACACGGTCGCTGGTAGTGTAACGTTTGTATAGGTAGTACTCGCTGAAGTAGGAATATGTGGAGTCATATCTTGAAAAATTTTCAACAAAGCGAATAGATTTCTTTTGCAATAAAAAGCGCCTTTCAAGATTACATTTCCCAGTGACTCCCCAGATAAGCGAACAATAGCGAAACCTGGAATGAACTGCACTGAAATAAAGCTGGTGCCAAAATGTCAGTTGGTCAGCGCCATCAAACTTTCCAAATGTTGAAAAGTGTTTGTTCGTTACATTGGCGAGAGCTTCGCCTCTTATTACCCCCCGCCCCTGTTTACATATCAACCGGGATTGCTGTTTGCGGTATTTTGTAGAGTTTCCTCTACAGTACGCCAGGTCTTTTGCGGATCGCAGTGAATTCGTGAGAACCTTCCACTGCAGTGATGAATTCGAGATTTATATATGTCCGAACCTAATTTATTCCAATCTTATTTATGCTGTTCTAGAATTGACAGCTCTCTCGTTTATTTTGTTTTTTTTCTAAATATGCCAAACAGATGGTTTCGGCCTCTTATGCGCTTTACTAAAGCAGAAGTTTTTCGCATGTTTTTGGCGCTATTTTGCCCTTGGTTAACATTGCTACAGTAAAAGCGCAGCTCTATTATTTTTTGCGACTATTGTGTACTAGATTAGGGTCAATTTCGCAAAACAGTACACATTTTTCCTGTGTTACAGGCTGAACCGAGGTGTAGTGATTTGTGCACGCCATCTTGGAATAAAACAAAAGGTGGTCACTAAAATCACTTAGCAAGACACCTGGGTCCTGTTCGTCGCAATTAGTCAAGCATAAATCAATTAGGGTCTCACTCGACCCCAAGTAGCCCGTGTAGGCGCATTAACAATGTTAGAGAAACCATGTAAAGAAATGATGTCGAGAAAGTCACGTGTTGCCGCTGATCGTTCCAACACATGTTATGGTAAAATCGGCCATAATTACAATTGGTTTCTTTTCAGTATGCTATCAAGAAAAGAACAAAATTCTTGCACAAGGGGGCCGATAACCAACACCGAACACAGAACCGCTTCTATTGATAAAAAGCGCAGACTTGAAAAACTGTACTTATATGAAAGATTATTTTTAACCTACAGTGCAACTCCACCGCCTTTATTATTTTTCCTAGACATTGTTCCGCACCTGTATCCTTCGAAGTGGACGATGTCCGCAGTTTGTGCGTACCATGTTTCACTGAATGGCAATATGTCAAAACTGCGGTTTAAAAAAGATAAAAAAAAGAAATGTTGACCTCCTCATCGTTAT